>NC_134835.1:34035648-34087818 GCF_004210375.1 Tachypleus tridentatus
TATGTTTCTTTATCTTGTGGTTTGTATGTTTCTTTATCTTGTGGTTTGTATGTTTCTTTATCTTGTGGTTTGTATGTTTCTTTATCTTGTGGTTTGTATGTTTCTTTATCTTGTGGTTTGTATGTTTCTTTATCTTGTGGTTTGTATGTTTCTTTATCTTGTGGTTTGTATGTTTCTTTATCTTGTGGTTTGTATGTTTCTTTATCTTGTGGTTTGTATGTTTCTTTATCTTGTGGTTTGTATGTTTCTTTATCTTGTGGTTTGTATGTTTCTTTATCTTGTGGTTTGTATGTTTCTTTATCTTGTGGTTTGTATGTTTCTTTATCTTGTGGTTTGTATGTTTCTTTATCTTGTGGTTTGTATGTTTCTTTATCTTGTGGTTTGTATGTTTCTTTATCTTGTGGTTTGTATGTTTCTTTATCTTGTGGTTTGTATGTTTCTTTATCTTGTGGTTTGTATGTTTCTTTATCTTGTGGTTTGTATGTTTCTTTATCTTGTGGTTTGTATGTTTCTTTATCTTGTGGTTTGTATGTTTCTTTATCTTGTGGTTTGTATGTTTCTTTATCTTGTGGTTTGTATGTTTCTTTATCTTGTGGTTTGTATGTTTCTTTATCTTGTGGTTTGTATGTTTCTTTATCTTGTGGTTTGTATGTTTTTTTATGGTTTTGTGTGGTTTGTATGTTTCTTTATCTTGTGGTTTGTATGTTTCTTTATCTTGTGGTTTGTATGTTTCTTTATCTTGTGGTTTGTATGTTTCTTTATCTTGTGGTTTGTATGTTTCTTTATCTTGTGGTTTGTATGTTTCTTGTTTATCTTGTGGTTTGTATGTTTCTTTATCTTGTGGTTTGTATGTTTCTTTATCTTGTGGTTTGTATGTTTCTTTATCTTGTGGTTTGTATGTTTCTTTATCTTGTGGTTTGTATGTTTCTTTATCTTGTGGTTTGTATGTTTCTTTATCTTGTGGTTTGTATGTTTCTTTATCTTGTGGTTTGTATGTTTCTTTATCTTGTGGTTCTTGTGGTTTTTGTATGTTTGTATGTTTTATCTTGTGGTTTGTATGTTTCTTTATCTTGTGGTTTGTATGTTTCTTTATCTTGTGGTTTGTATGTTTCTTTATCTTGTGGTTTGTATGTTTCTTTATCTTGTGGTTTGTATGTTTCTTTATCTTGTGGTTTGTATGTTTCTTTATCTTGTGGTTTGTATGTTTCTTTATCTTGTGGTTTGTATGTTTCTTTATCTTGTGGTTTGTATGTTTCTTTATCTTGTGGTTTGTATGTTTCTTTATCTTGTGGTTTGTATGTTTCTTTATCTTGTGGTTTGTATGTTTCTTTATCTTGTGGTTTGTATGTTTCTTTATCTTGTGGTTTGTATGTTTCTTTATCTTGTGGTTTGTATGTTTCTTTATCTTGTGGTTTTATCTTGTGGTTTGTATGTTTCTTTATCTTGTGGTTTGTATGTTTCTTTATCTTGTGGTTTGTATGTTTCTTTATCTTGTGGTTTCTATATTTCTTTATCTTGTGGTTTCATGTTTCATTATCTCTTGTGGTTTGTATGTTTCTTTATATTGTGGTTTCTTTTTTATCTTGTGGTTTGTATGTTTCTTTATATTGTGGTTTGTATGTGTTCTCTTTATCCTGTGGTTTCCTATGTTTCATATCTTGTGGTTTCTATGTTTTATCCTAGGTTTGTATGCTCTCTTTATCTTGTGGTTTGTATGCTTCTTTATCCTAGGTATTTGTATTATCTCTTTATCTTGTAGTTTGTATATTTCCTTTATCCTTGTGGTTTGTATGTTTCTTTATTTTGGTGGCTCAGGTATGTTTTCATCTTGTGGTTTGTATGTTTCTTTATCCTTGTGGTTTTATGTTTCTTTATCTCGTGGCTTTCTATATTTCTTAACATCTTGTGGTTTGTATGTTCTCATCAGTCTTATGAGCTCATGCTTCTCATCCTTGTGGTTTGTATATTTCTTTATATCAGGCCTTTTGGCTGTTCCATTATCTTTGTGGTTTAAATGTTTCATTATATTGTGGTTCTATGGTTTCTCCATTATCCTCATGGTTTGTATGTTTCATTTATATTGTGATTTCTATATTCTCTTGTTTTTCCTCTGTGGTTTGTATCCCTTCATTATCTTGTGGTTTCTGTATGTTTCTTTCTTTTATTGTGCGTTTGTATGTTTTCTTTATCTTGTGGTTTGTATGTTTCTCTATCCTGTGTTTGTATGTTTCTTTATCCTGTGGTTTGTATGTTTCATTATCTTATATTTTCTATTGTTTCTCTATCCTTTTGTGGTTCAGGCTATTTCTTTATCTGCCATAGTTTCTTGCTATGCTGCTCTCATCCTGTGGTTTGTATTATTCTTCATCCTTATGGTCTGTATGCTCTCTTATCCTGGCTCATGCTCTTTCATCCTAGGCTTGTATATTTCCTTTATCTTGTGGTTTGTATGTTTTCTTTATTTTTTTCCTCTGTGGTTTCTATGTTTCCTTTATCTTGTGGTTTCTATGTTTTCCCTTTATCCTTTGTATTTATATTGCCTCTTTATCCTCATCTGGTTTCTATGTTTCCCTATCCAGGGTTCTTCTATGTTTCTTTATCCCAGTGGTTTCTCCTATTCTTTTATCCTGTGGTCTAGTATGTTCTCTTTATCCTGTAGTTTGTATATTTCTTTATCCTTGTGAGTTTTGTAGGCTTTCTTTATATCTTGTGGTTTCTATGCTCTCTTCATCTTGTGGTTTCCATGTTTCTTTCATCCTTGTGGTTTGTATGTTTCATTATCCTTGTGGTTTGTATGTCTCTTTTTTTATCTTGTAGGTTTTTATGGCTATTTATCCCCAGGCTCTGTATTTTTTCCATTTATCCTATGGCCTGCATGATTTCCATATATCGTGGTTTTGTATATTTCTTTATATTCTGGTTTGTATATTTCTTTATATTGTCGTTTCAGGCTGTCTCATTATCCTGTGGCTCAGGTATGTCCCATTACCTTGTGGTTTATATGCTCCATCAATCTTGTGGTTTTCTATGTTTTTTTATCCTGTACTCTATGTTTCTTTACCCAGTGGTTTCTATGTTTCTTCATCCTGTGGCTTCCATGTTCTCTTTATCTTGTGCTTAGGCTGTTTATTCATACTTGTGGTTTTGTATATTTTATTACCCTGTGGTTTGGCTATTCCTTTATCCTGTAGTTTGTATACATTCTTTATCCTTGTAGTTTTGTATGTTTTTTTATCCTGTGGTTTGTATGCCTTTTCATCCTTATGGTTTTCTGGCTGTCTTTATCCTGTGTACTGCATGTTTCTCATCCTGGTTGAATGTGCATATTTCTTTATCCTGTAGCCTTTCTATGTTTCTTTATCCTTATGGTTTCGTATGTCTTTGTTTCCTGATGGTTTCTATGTTGGCTTGGTCCTGTTGGCCTGCATCGTGGCTTGGTCCTGTAGCTTGTTTGTTACCTTTTCCTTGTGGTTTCCATGTTTCATTATCCTATTGGTTTGTATATTTCTTTTATATTGTAGCTTGTCTGTTTCCATCATCTTGTGGTTTGTATGTTTCATTATCTTGTTGGTTGTATATTTCTTTATCCTTGTAGCTCAGGGCTGCTCCCTCTATTTCTGTGATTCTGTATGTTTCCTTTATCTTGTGGTCTATATTTCTCTTATCATGTGGTGTTTATGTTTCTTCCATTTTGTGGTCTTCTAGCTGCTTTATCCTTGTATTCAGGCTGCTCATTATCCTAACATTTCAGGCTGCTCTCTTGCTACTGTATTTCTATCCTTTTATCTTGTGGCTTCCATGTTTCTTTATCTTGTGGTTTGTATGTTTCTTTATCTTGTAGTTTGTATGTTTCTTTTTTATCTTGTGGTTTGTATGTTTCTTTATCTTGTGGTTTTGTATGTTTCTTTATCTTGTAGTTTGTATTTTTTTTTATCTTGTGGTTTGTATGTTTCTTTATCTTGTGGTTTGTATGTTTCTTTATCTTGTGGTTTGTATGTTTCATTATCTTGTGGTTTGTATGTTTCTTTATCTTGTGGTTTCTATGTTTCTTTATCTTGTGGTTTGTATGTTTCTTTATCTTTGTGGTTTGTATGTTTATCCTTTTTCTTGTGGTTTATATGTGTGGTTTGTTATCATTGTGGTTTGTATGTTTCTTTATCTTGTGGTTTCTATGTTTTTTTATCTTGTGGTTTGTATGTTTCTTTATCTTGTGGTTTGTATGTTTTCTTTATCTTGTGGTTTGTATGTTTCTTTATCTTGTGGTTTCTATGTTTTTTTATCTTGTGGTTTGTATGTTTCTTTATCTTGTGGTTTGTATGTTTCTTTATCTTGTGGTTTGTATGTTTCTTTATCTTGTGGTTTGTATGTTTCTTTATCTTGTGGTTTGTATGTTTCTTTATCTTGTGGTTTGTATGTTTCTTTATCTTGTGGTTTGTATGTTTCTTTATCTTGTGGTTTGTATGTTTCTTTATCTTGTGGTTTGTATGTTTCTTTATCTTGTGGTTTTTATGTTTTTTTTATCTTGTGGTTTGTATGTTTCTTTATCTTGTGGTTTCTATGTTTCTTTATCTTGTGGTTTGTATGTTTTCTTTATCTTGTGGTTTGTATGTTTCTTTATCTTGTGGTTTGTATGTTCTCTTTATCTTGTGGTTTCTGCATGTTTCTTTATCTTGTGGTTTGTATGTTTCTTTATCTTGTGGTTTGTGGCTGTTTCTTTATCTTGTGGTTTGTATGTTTCTTTATCTTGTGGTTTGTATGTTTCTTTATCTTGTGGTTTCTATGTTTCTTTATCTTTGTGGTTTGTATGTTTCATTATCTTGTTGGGCTGTCTCCACACCTCCTTTTGTACTGTGTTTCTTTATCTTGTGGTTTGTATGTTTCTTTTATCTTGTGGTTTGTATGTTTTTTTATCTTGTGGTTTGTATGTTTCATTATCTTGTGGTTTCTATATGTTTCTTTATCTTGTGTGGTTTGTTGCTTTCTTTTATTCCTGTGGCTCTATTTCTTGTATCATTATACCTTGTGGTTTGTATGTTTCTTTATCTTGTGGTTTCTATGTTTTTTTATCTTGTGGTTTGTATGTTTCTTTATCTTGTGGTTTGTATATTTCTTTATCTTGTGGTTTCTATGTTTTCTTTATCTTGTTGGTTTCTATGTTTTTGTTTTATCTTGTGGTTTGTATGTTTCTTTATCTTGTGGTTTGTATGTTTCTTTATATTGTGGTTTCTATGTTTCTTTATCTTGTGGTTTGTATTTTTTTATCTTGTGGTTTGTATGTTTCTTTATATTGTGGTTTGTATATTTCTTTATATTGTGGTTTCTATGTTTCTTTATCTTGTGGTTTGTATGTTTCTTTATCCTTGTGGTTTTGTATGTTTCTTTATCTTGTGGTTTGTATGTTTCTTTATCTTTAGTTTGCTCTATTTTCTATGTTTTGTTTTATCTTGTGGTTTGTATGTTTCTTTATCTTGTGGTTTGTATGTTTCTTTATCTTGTGGTTTCCTTATGTTTCTTTATCTTGTGGTTTGTATGTTTCTTTATCTTGTGGTTTGTATGTTTCTTTATCTTGTGGTTTGTATGTTTCTTTATCTTGTGGTTTGTATGTTTCATTACCTTGTGGTTTGTATGTTTCTTTATCTTGTGGTTTCTATGTTTTTTCTTTATCTTGTGGTTTGTATGTTTCTTTATCTATTTGGTGGTCTCATATGTTTCTTTATCCTTGTGGTTTCTATGTTTCTTTATTATCTGGTTTGTATGTTTCTTTATCTTGTGGTTTGTATGTTTCTTTATCTTGTGGTTTGTATGTTTCTTTATCTTGTGGTTTGTATGTTTTCTGTATGTTTCTTTATCTTGTGGTTTGTATGTTTCTTTATCTTGTGGTTTCTATGTTTCTTTATCTTGTGGTTTGTATGTTTCTTTATCTTGTGGTTTCTATGTTTCTTTTATCTTGTGGTTTGTATGTTTCTTTATCTTGTGGTGGTTTGTATGTTTCTTTATCCTTGTGGTTTGTTTTTTTATCCTTTTTTGCATGTTTCTTTATCTTGTGGTTTGTATGTTTCTTTATCTTGTGGTTTCTATGTTTCTTTATCTTGTGGTTTGTATGTTTCTTTATCTTGTGGTTTGTATGTTGTGGTTTCTATGTTTCTTTATCTTGTGGTTTGTATGTTTCTTTATATTGTGGTTTGTATGTTTCTTTATCTTGTGGTTTGTATGTTTCTTTATCTTGTGGTTTGTATGTTTCTTTATCTTGTGGTTTGTATGTTTCTTTATCTTGTGGTTTGTATGTTTCTTTATCTTTATGGTTTGTATGTTTCTTTATCTTGTGGTTTGTATGTTTCTTTATCTTGTGGTTTGTATGTTTCTTTATCTTGTGGTTTCTATGTTTCTTTATCTTGTGGTTTTGTATGTTTCTTTATCTTGTGGTTTGTATGTTTCTTTATCTTGTGGTTTGTATGTTTCTTTTTATCTTGTGGTTTGTATGTTTCTTTATCTTGTGGTTTGTATGTTTCTTTTTATCTTGTGGTTTCTATGTTTCTTTATCTTGTGGTTTGTATGTTTCTTTATCTTGTGGTTTCTATGTTTCTTTATCTTGTGGTTTGTATGTTTCTTTATCTTGTGGTTTCATGTTTCTTTATCCTGTGGTTGGTTGTATGTTTCTTTATCTTGTGGTTTGTATGTTTCTTTATCTTGTGGTTTGTATGTTTCTTTTTATCTTGTGGTTTCTATGTTTCTTTATCTTGTGGTTTCTATGTTTTCTTTATCTTGTGGTTTGTATGTTTCTTTATCTTGTGGTTTGTATGTTTCTTTATCTTGTGGTTTCTTTGTATGTTTCTTTATCTTGTGGTTTCTATGTTTCTTTCATCTTGTGGTTTGTATGTTTCTTTATCTTGTGGTTTGTATGTTTCTTTATCTTGTGGTTTGTATGTTTCTTTATCTTGTGGTTTGTATGTTTCTTTATCTTGTGGTTTGTATGTTTCTTTATCTTGTGGTTTGTATGTTTCTTTATCTTGTGGTTTGTATGTTTCTTTATCTTGTGGTTTGTATGTTTCTTTATCTTGTGGTTTGTATGTTTCTTTATCTTGTGGTTTGTATGTTTCTTTATCTTGTGGTTTCATATGTTTATTGTGGTTTGTATGTTTCTTTATCTTGTGGTTTTATGTTTTTCTTTATCTTGTGGTTTGTATGTTTCTTTATCTTGTGGTTTGTATGTTTCTTTATCTTGTGGTTTCTATGTTTCATTTTATCTTGTGGTTTGTATGTTTCTTTATCTTGTGGTTTTTGTATCTTTCTTTATATCTTGTGGTTTGTATGTTTCTTTATCTTGTGGTTTGTATGTTTCTTTATCTTGTGGTTTGTATGTTTCTTTATCTTGTGGTTTGTATGTTTCTTTATCTTGTGGTTTCTATGTTTCTTTATCTTGTGGTTTGTATGTTTCTTTATCTTGTGGTTTCTATGTTTCTTTATCTTGTGGTTTGTATGTTTCTTTATCTTGTGGTTTGTATGTTTCTTTATCTTGTGGTTTGTATGTTTCTTTATCTTGTGGTTTCTATGTTTCTTTATCTTGTGGTTTGTATGTTTCTTTATCTTGTGGTTTGTATGTTTCTTTATCTTGTGGTTTCTATGTTTCTTTATCTTGTGGTTTCTATGTTTCTTTATCTTGTGGTTTCTATGTTTTCTTTATCTTGTGGTTTGTATGTTTCTTTATCTTGTGGTTTCTATGTTTCTTTATCTTGTGGTTTCTATGTTTCTTTATCTTGTGGTTTCTATGTTTCTTTATCTTGTGGTTTCTATGTTTCTTTATCTTGTGGTTTCTATGTTTCTTTATCTTGTGGTTTCTATGTTTCTTTATCTTGTGGTTTCTATGTTTCTTTATCTTGTGGTTTGTATGTTTCTTTATCTTGTGGTTTGTATGTTTCTTTATCTTGTGGTTTCTATGTTTCTTTATCTTGTGGTTTCTATGTTTCTTTATCTTGTGGTTTGTATGTTTCTTTATCTTGTGGTTTCTATGTTTCTTTATCTTGTGGTTTCTATGTTTCTTTATCTTGTGGTTTCTATGTTTCTTTATCTTATGGTTTCTATGTTTCTATTCTTTATCTTGTGGTTTCTATGTTTCTTTATCTTGTGGTTTCTATGTTTCTTTATCTTGTGGTTTCTATGTTTCTTTATCTTGTGGTTTGTATGTTTCTTTATCCTTGTGTTCTATGTTTTTTATCCATGGTTTGTATGTTTCTTTATCTTGTGGTTTGTATGTTTCTTTATCTTGTGGTTTGTATGTTTCTTTATCTTGTGGTTTCTATGTTTCTTTATCTTGTGGTTTGTATGTTTCTTTATATCTTGTGGTTTGTATGTTTCTTTATCTTGTGGTTTCTATGTTTCTTTATCTTGTGGTTTCTATGTTTCTTTATCTTGTGGTTTCTATGTTTCTTTATCTTGTGGTTTCTATGTTTCTTTATCTTGTGGTTTCTATGTTTCTTTATCTTGTGGTTTCTATGTTTCTATTATCTTTATCCTTGTGGTTTCTATGTTTCTTTATCTTGTGGTTTCTATGTTTCTTTATCTTGTGGTTTCTATGTTTTTTTATCTTATGGTTTCTATGTTTCTTTATCTTGTGGTTTCTATGTTTCTTTATCTTATGGTTTCTATATTTCTTTATCTTATGGTTTCTATGTTTCTTTATCTTGTGGTTTCTATGTTTCTTTATCTTGTAGTTTGTATGTTTCTTTATCTTGTGGTTTGTATATTTCTTTATCTTGTGGTTTGTATATTTCTTTTTCTTGTGGTTTGTATGTTTCTTTATCTTGTGGTTTGTATGTTTCTTTATCTTATGGTTTCTATGTTTCTTTATCTTGTAGTTTGTATATTTCTTTATCTTGTGGTTTGTATATTTCTTTATCTTGTGGTTTCTATGTTTCTTTATTTTATGGTTTCTATGTTTCTTTATCTTGTGGTTTGTATATTTCTTTATCTTGTGGTTTCTATGTTTCTTTATCTTGTGGTTTGTATGTTTCTTTATCTTGTGGTTTCTATGTTTCTTTATCTTGTGGTTTCTATGTTTCTTTATCCAATGGTTTCTATGTTTCTTTATCTTGTGGTTTCTATGTTTCTTTATCTTGTGGTTTGTATATTTCTTTATCTTGTGGTTTGTATGTTTCTTTATCTTGTGGTTTTTATGTTTCTTTATGTTGTAGTTTGTATATTTCTTTATCTTGTGGTTTGTATGTTTCTTTCCGATATGATTCAGTGTTGTCAATATTAATTAGAACAAATATATTTCTTTTTTTTTTATTACCATCAACACAAATGAAACAAAGTTCACGTATTCTAAAGATTGTTGTAGCTATCTTGTTAAGTTTTATACGAGATTAAGGAACGCATGTTTGACTAACGAAAGATCAACATTTGAAGTAATCTGTGTTTTCTAGCGTATTTTATCTTACAGAAATTTGTAAAACGAGACTTTGCACATAAGTATAAAAGTTTCTTCTATGATTGGCCACAAGGGTTCATAAGTTTCATCTCTGTGAATTTCAACTGTAACTAACAGAGGACGTAGTCCATCTTTTTTTTTATTTCTAATGAGTGGATCGTCACATATATGTAAGTCCTATCTTTTGGCAGCTCTGAGTTAAACTCTGTCACCAACTAACACACAACACCAGCTGTTATATAAAAGGACTAGTTAATGAAGGATAGGAACTAATCATTGAATTACTTGAAGGACTAACCACCTAATAAAATAAAGATTTGACATTCATGTACACCATACATCAGCAAATTCTTTCATCATAACAGGATCACCTTATTGGATCATTTTACCTTCAAAATTCAAATATTTTCACGAACTTGGAACACTGAGAGAAATTTTTGCCATGTCGAAAAAATAGTTTGCCATAATGGTGTCACGATTAGCCATTTATATTAAATTCCTCAGTCTCTGAGGTTGTGGTAATTTTGAAACACGTTCACAGACGTGTTTTATAAACAGAAAATCGTTTTATTAGACATTCCTTGGGTCAAAATGAAACAGTACTGTGGGGAGGGATGCGTTGAAAAGAAAAAGATGCCTGTTTTATATATAGTATAAAAATTACATTAATTAAAGCACATTTCCAGAGAAATCCTTTCAAATTTATTTAGATATTTGACGTGTTCGAAAGAAGTTGTGTTGATTTATGTACACACACATAAACACATTCGTATGTTATACAAGATGAGGTATCAATCCTTTGCCCTAGTTATGAATTTAAAAATTACTGTGGGTGAACGGTATTATAAACAACACAAAAATCATAACTTTCACACAATTTATTTATAAGGTAACATATTATTACAGAGTTTATTAATACCTATCCAGCGACCTAGGAGTAGTGAGATAAGGGACACACATTTGTATATACATATATGTATCTTGTGCAAATAAGATTTCACTAAATTTTAATCTAAATGAATACATGCGTATTAATATTATATTCTTCACATATATACACACACACATATATAAAATATTCATTTATTTACCTTGTTAATAATGCAACATTAGATAGAAAGTAACAACCCAATTTGGTCGCTGTTTTCAAACATAAACATAGTGGGATTGTTTTGGTTTCTTATTGTACAAGTTCACCCAACCTAATTTTCAATAATTTAATGGATAACATGTACAAATAAATCCGAAAATGGCATATATTTAGGTCGGTTATAATGTTTGTTTGTTTTAATGAAAACTAGAAAAGCTATGAAGTTAAGCCTTTTGTACCACAAAATCTAGAAAGGTGATGCGATGCATTACTTCCCTATACGCTATTTTTTCGCCATCTGTAGGATTATATTTTAGAGTCTTTTCGTTCCTGACCCAGGTGCCTGGCTTGTTATTCATCACGTATATTTCTGCATCAAGCCTGGTCTTCTTCACGTCACAAAAGTCAAAGAAAATGTGACTACAAATAATATTACCTGAAACGATTTTGATAAAAACGTGTAAGAATGTGACGTGTAAAAACAAGTAGTAACGCATATTAAAGGCGAGTATTTCAAAATAATAAACTAAAGTAAAAGAAATAAATATTTGTAAAAGCTATCCCGAACATTGTTTCAGCAACAGTCAGTGGCGTATTTAGGTAGGGGCAAGAGGGGGTACAGCCTCAGAGTTCATGGTCTTAATGATAATTTTATTTATAATTTTATTATATGCAACATTACATGGTATGTAGGGCCTAAACAAATATTAGCTCCTGGACCAACATAACATTAAATCCGCCACTGGAAACAGTTATATATATGCTATCTCTAGGCCTACTGACTGTTAAACAAGCATATACATAGACAGATGTACTAACGGACGAACAGGCAGATGAATAAGAAGGAAAATTATTTGACGAATGTATCATTTACATGACATTGTAAATAAAAACCTACTTTTAGTTTGTAAAATAGCGCAAAACATAATAACATCTAAAAGAAATCTCTCCCCACTATCACGGATGGAATGTAAGAGGCGAATACTGTTTAGTTATTTCTTTTATTTGTGTATTTATTAGTCTATAAGTGTCATCTTCATCACGATTGCTTCTCATAAATTATTTAACAAAAACTTGTCATTTAGAAAAACACAGATTATATGATACTTGAGCATGAAAAAGGGCAAAAATAATAGTTTTCGATAAACTTTAACTGTCCTAGAATAGCAAACCTAACGTGACAAAAATAGCAAGCAATACGGAATTAGTTCCAGAAGAAAAAAAATAGATGTTACATCATCAGCGTCTGTTTTGATATGTTTATTTTGTTTCCTGTTTTGACAGTTGCAAATACCAACAGAAGTTAATGCTTATTGTCATTAAATAGTATATGAAATAGAAGTACTTACAGATTCCCGTGCTAATGCAACAAAACAGGTCAGAAGTATTACTGTCAAAACTGCCACTATCAATAACGTTTTCCTTTGTGTTTTTATAAAGTCCTTGATTTGCTTAGTCCTTTGATGAAACTATTTAAGTATACAAGGAATACAGATAATTCACTCCATTTTATGTAAGGTAATCATAAACATATAATTAGTTAACTTTACAATAACTTTTCGTTACAGTGAAAATACTGTTATTTTTTTCTTTGAAGACTCGTGTTTTCTTTTAGATCAGCTAAAAATTTGAATAATCTTAGCTCAAACAACGGAAAAGTAATACTAAAATGTCGCATCATACACAATATTTTCTCCCATTAAAACTATTTTAAAAACATTGGTATATTATAGAATAATGTTTCGAGTGTTAGGTTTCATATCGAGTCATCTCATAGAGCAAAATAACTAAACATTCAGCTAAGAATACATTATTGTTCTGGTTCGAAATGGAGTGAAAATAACGAAACATTCAGCTATGGTATTTCTTTTTGAGTGGGGGGGGAATCGTAAAATAACAATTTTAAGATTTAGTTGGGCTTTTGAGAGTTCGTTTCACACAAACTATTGTGCTGTTATTTATAATTTTCTTTAAGATAATTGCTCATTTCTATCAGTGCTGTACAGAGTCATTGACTTAGGTTGTGGGGTCTGGCATGGCCTAGCGCGTAAGGCGTGCGACTCGTAATCCGAGGGTCCCGGGTTCGCGCCCGCATCGCGCCAAACATGCTCGCCCTCCCAGCCGTGGGGGCGTTATAATGTGACGGTCAATCCCACTATTCGTTGGTGAAAGAGTAGCCCAAGAGTTGGCGGTGGGTGGTGATGACTAGCTGCCTTCCCTCTAGTAGCTTTGTGCGAAATTCCAAAACAAAAACAAACAAACAGACTTAGGTTGCTTGGAGGTAAAGCCTCTAATTGCTAAAACAACAGGCTTTGTTGTTGTAAACGTTCTTTCTCTTACTTGAAAATGATTACATAGTCAGTAAAAATATCTCACGGCGATAAACATTTTAAAGTTTTACTTCAATTCGAATCCAATCACGATGGGATTACAATCTAACCCTCTTTAACATGATAAGTTGAGACTACGATAACAGTATGGATATTTTACAATTATTATTACTATATAAAACCAAACAACTAAATAAAAGATAATATCCTCACCTCTTCCCTTGAATCCTCGAACAATTCCTGGTTTTCATGTTTTGCAATATTTCCCGCCTTTTCAAATTCAGGTAACTTATCATAGCCTTCGTAATATTCCTCAACCCACTGCTCGTACTGGTCGTAAGGGATATCAACCTCTGCTGATCGTTTAATTATTCTCGGTTTAAAGTTTTTATTTTTTGATTCTGCAAAATTAATGACACAACATTCGATCTTTATTATTTCTTCATCATTTTATTAGCTGTAATAAAACGTTTTTGCATTAAACGTATTTAATACTAATAACAATTAAAATCACTAAAAAATCCTTTCGCTTTCAGCTTCTGGCAGAAGATAGTTCTTCCATTGGACATTATTGTTTCCTGATTTAGATTTTATATTACGGGACCTTGAATTTTTTAAAAAAGTTTCTTAATAAGAATCTGGTTCTCAGTGATTTGGTTCTTAAAATTAATTTACAGGGTATTAACCCGGTCTGTTAGAGGTCTTGGCTTTAATCCTGCTCATCGAAAATTGATGACTATAATTTTATAATAAAAAACTCAATTTGAGATGAGTAAATTTATGTAGGATGTACTAAATAACCTCTGTAAAGATTTAACTAGAGATGAGAAGTCTTACCAGTCAAAGATTTAGCATCCCAGTCAGCATTAGTGATAAATACGAAACAACTGAAATACTGAAACAACCAATATTTCCAGCTTTGTAATCACAGTTAGTTATTAAGTTGTAAGTCATTTATTTTAATATGGAATAAGTTAATTTAACCTGTGGTTTTTCTGGTTTTACTTCTTTACCGTTGCGAAATAATTTTATCTTACGTTGAAGTTCTGATCATAGATAGAAACCCTCAGACTGCGCCTTATTACAAAGCTCTGATCATACACAGAAAACCTCAGATCGCCGCTAAAGAAAAATTTTTCTGATATGTGACTTAGTTTTGAAATGCTTACCTCCATCAATCACAAAATGTTCCACGTTATTAAATTCAATGCTGATCGGACTAGCTGCGAAACCTAGAGAAAATTTATCACGTGAATGGATGAATAAAAACAAATAATGACATTATAAAACTTACGATTATTCTGTAATTGCTCTGTATGCAGGGACGGAAATGTGGAAGTACTCCATATCACTGGTTCTCGAAGATCGAAAACAAGGCCTAACGTGAACATATCCAAAAACTCTTCTCACCTACCCTTAATTTTGAAGCATAATTCAAGTTCTGAAAACCCATTTTCATCTTTCTTGCATATAGTAATTATGAATTTAATGAAAATAATTTTCTCGTATGAATTGCTCATTTTATTGGCCTTTTCTAGCTTCCAATTTTCCCTCCATTTTAAGTTTCCCTGACATGTAATGGTTATAAACTAAGTGCTTTGTATTTAAACGATCAAGCAGAAATTCGTAACATTGAAAATATTTTAGTTAATCAAATATGCGTAACTTTAATACACCTTGACGTTTAAATATCTAACATAACTAAGTATTTATAGTACCAAAATGAAATGCTAATAAATATATCAGTCCCGCACGTGATTAAATTGTTTGTAGGTAAGAGTAAAGCTTGACAATTGGTCCTCTGTACTATGCCCACCACAGTTATTGAAAGGCGATTTCTAGCGTTGAAATTCCGTAAGCATACTGCTGTGCTACTAGGGGAAGATCAAATATAAGAGTAACCAATGAATAAAACTCATGTTATTTCTACCATTAAAAAATATAGGTTAATAAATAAATACATTTAGCATATGTTAGTAAAGGAGTGCGTGTGTGTTTTCTTATAGCAAAAGCCACATTGGGTTATCTCCTGAGTCCACCGAGGAGGATCGACCCCCTAATTTTAGGGTTGTAAATCTGTAGACTTACCACTGTACCAGCGGGTGACATAGTGGAAGGATGTGAGTACAATGCCGACAAAGCTTTATTGTTTCTTGATTTTTGTTAAATAATTTGATCGGACTAAATTTTAGCCAAATATGACTCCGAGTGGCTCGGATCTAAGAACTATTAATAATTAAATATACAAATTAAAAAAAAAACAACATGAACATTTGTAGAGTCCTCGAAATATTTCTGTTTCAAGAGTAAATAGAACCAAAATTAAAAGTAAAAAAAATATTTTTATTTCTTGATTTTGAAATCCACACGCCATGCTCAGTCGTGAGTGTGGCCATATTTGGTGTGACGAGGATTCGAATACGGGAGTGGTTAAAAAGGTGATCTCTCCAGGCAACCTTCGGCACTCTTTTCGTGGAAATTATTTTCTCATAACCATTTATGGCCAGGTGGTTAAGGTACCCGACTCGTAATCTGAAGGTCGAGGGTTCGAATCCCCCTCACATCAAACATGCTTGCCCCTTCAACCGTGGAGGCGTTATAATGTAATAATTATATAATTACAATGCACTATATTATGTAGTAAAAGAGTAGCCCAAAAGTTGGCGGTGGGTGGTGATGACTAGTTGCCTTTCCTCTTGTCTTACACTGCTAAGTTAAGGACGGCTAACGCAGATAGTCCTCGTGTAGCTTTGCGCGAAATTCAAAACAAACAAAACATAACTTTATTAAACATGAACAATGTAATTAAATATGTATTTATATTAAGTTTGATAATGTAAAGGCTGTTGCATATGTTAGAAATTAATAAAATATATGAAATACGTCTCCGCTCACCCTCAGATGGTTCAGCGGTAAGTCTGAAGGCCTATATCACTAAAACAGGGTTTCTGTACTCGCGTGGGGTATAGTTGTGACAGCCTATCGTTTATCTTGCGCCTAGCAACAAACAAATAAACCGAATAACTTTATGATAACACACGGCACGTAAACAACAATCACAAAGGAGAAGGTACTGAAATTTAAATTGCAAGCAGATGGTAGAAAATATATCAGAAAGTCATTGTTTGATAATCAAATTGCTGAAATAAAACACAGAGAAACAACGAGTCTTGTTTGCCAGAAATAACACAACCAGTTGTTACGCTTTCACTGTGTTAAGTAAAAGTAATTGCAATTTTTGTTTTATTGTTTTGTTTTGAATTTCGTGCAAAGCTACTCGAGGGCTATCTGCGCTAGCCGTCTCTAATTTAGCAGTGTAAGACTAGAGGGAAGGCAGCTAGTCATCATCACCTACCGCCAACTCTTGAGCTATTCTTTTACCAATGAGTAGTGGGATTAACCGTCACATTATAACGCCCCCACGGCTGAACGGGCGAGCATGTTTGGTGCAACCGGGATTCGAACCCGCGACCCTCTGATTACGAGTCGAACCTTAACCACCTGGCCATGCCAGGCCTAATTGCGATTTAAATACATAAAACCGAGAAATATGTTTACGCTATAACAAACACTTTCGAATGAAAATTTATCTATTGCTTATTATGAATGATTTCATTCGTAATTTCCGGTATCTTACCTGGTATAAATGTGACAAGACTTACAAAAAATAAAATAACTACACAAGAGTGCTCTTCACGTCTGGGAATAAACATAGCGTCTTTATTTGAGTAACGTTTAAGTTTGTACTTGTTTCGTGTAGCTGCGCGTGACGTAAATTGACACTCATGGTAACAGTTATTTATACTATTATTGATGATGAAAGCTATAGTTGCTTAAAATTAAACCGAATATTGTTGCAACATTATTTCAGCGATAAGTCTTGTATATAATATACATAGAGACTGTTCTCTCTACTTAAATAACTTTTAGATACTTAACGTAGAGAATAGTCTGAATATTGTAATAAAATATCATTTCAATAATTTATTTTTACGTCGTAATTTACTTACATTATGAGTTATAAAACGATACATTTTTGTTGTCATGCAAAGAATCGAAGTTGGTTAAGGCCTAACATTCATGATACAAAAAAAATCACCTTAGATTGCGGATGTTTTTCGTTTTTTCACAGTCGTCTTAGTTTCGCCATCTCTGATTTAAAATTAGAGTGGTATAAAAATAACGTTTGAGACATACGCATTACGTTTACAAAATCATTCGAACTAACATGAGGATGGGTTTACACATCAAGTACTCATTCAAAATATTTGATATCTTGTTGTGGGTAGTTAGAATATGAGAATAAGTGCAACCTTTAGACCCCTAGTGTGGTCCTTTTCAAAGTACAAACATAGAATAAATTAAATTGGAATGCTTTTATAATACCGAAACTGTAAGCTCATGTTTGAAGGTTCAAGCTAGTTAGTCCTAAACGTTCTTGGCTTTTGCCGACAATAACGTGAATAACAGATGTTATAAATGTTTAATTTTAGGATTTTCACGCAAAGCTATGCGAGGTCTATCTGTCCAAAATTATCTTTAATTTTGAACTGATAGACAAACGAGAAACCAGGTAATGAATAATTCTGCAGACCGAATACTCCTGGTGTTCTTTTCTCTAAATTAATATTTGAAATTAATCGTCACTCTTACAACGTACTTACAGACTCAAAAGAGCGAAAGACGTTTTTTTTTTATTTTTCTTTCTGAAAAACAGACCCAAATCGTGAACCTTCGGATCCACAAAACAAACATGTTAACCATTCGACAACACCTAGCCCTGTAACAAAAAAATCCAGAAAAAAACATTTCCATCACTTGTATCAATCATGGAGGCCACAGGATGTTGTATTTTAAGTATATCTGTAATATCTTTAGCACGAAAGCTAGCCGTTTCTTTTATGCACATAAAGATACGGTTATATATTTCTTTGTGATTTGTTGTTTAGCTTCTTTTCAACGGTAAAATGTTGAACTCGATATTTCAATCTGCGTGCCTTTCAATGAAATGTAGAACTTTAATACATTAAAACGGTTCAACAGAACGTTTGAGATTCATGCCAATAAACAGACTTTCTTCCAAAGTTTGGCCAGATGGTTAAGGCATTCAACTCCTACACTGCGGGTCGCGTGTTCGAATCCCTGTCACACCAAACATGTTCACCCATTTAGCCGTGGAGGCGTTATAATGTGACGATCAATCCCACTATTCGTTGGTAAAAGAGTAGCTCAAGAGTTGGCGGTGGGTGGTGATGACTAGTCTGCCTTTTCTCTAGTCTTACACTGCTAAATTAGGGACTGTAATCGACGATAGCCCTCGTGTAGCTTTGCGCGAAATTCAAAACAAATCTTCAAAGTTCAAAACAAGTAAACATTTTTCTGCAGTGATTGTGTAGCGTCGTTCGATAAAAAAAAAGAAAAAAAGCATATGCATCGGGTTCAAATAATTAATTACAAACAAAAATGTTAAGATTGAATAGAAGTATTAGGGAGAAAGACAATGATGAAGCAAAATTATATAAATGAAAGAATAACTAAATAAGTGAAACACGAAACTTGGATAAAATATACATAGGTTGAGAAATACATAAAAAAGAAAAAAGCGAGCTTAAAAGTCTAGCAGTTATATTGAAATAAGTGATATATACTGATAAAATAAAAATATACAATTATATGTATAAAATTTAATTAGTGAGATAGATATAAAGAATGCAATAATAACAAAAAAATTGTGTTTATACAGCCATGTTGCTGACGACACGTCAAGTTTAAAAATAAATAAACCTTTGACAATTGCACGGTATGATTGCCATCTAGTGGTAAACTATAAATCTACAAGTAATTGTAATTTCTATTTTCTTACAACTCACAGTGGCTTAGCAGTAAGCCTGAAAAATTACAAAACTAAATATCAGGTTTCGATAACATAGATGAGAGCAGTAAAATTAGCCGTGTGTGTATCTTAAACAACTAACATGCAAATTATTTTTGACTTTCGTGATGTAGAATGTCAAATATTCATGGTATCAAGTATATTTAAATATATAACTGTTTCTACTTTTCTAGCGTATAATTAACGAAAAAGAGTACATGATGTTACAGAAATATGAGTTTTACCGTCAGTTATTAAAAACAAAACAGCCAACTTTTTCTAACTTTACCTGGTAAAGGACACCACAAAAAGTGTTGTATGTCAAGCCGAGAATTAGTCTGAAAACTCTGTCTCAGTGTGGTTTCCGCAGTACCCCTAACACAAGTTGGGTGTTTTAAAGTATATTATAGTGGTCCGATGAATTGAGTGTCAGCCTTTCCTACACTGGCAGCAAGAGAAATAATAAATTAAAAATCACGTAAAGTACTTTGTCTTTTCAGGTTTTTATGGACAGTAAATGGAATTGAAAGTGTTGTAGCCGCCTAAGGAAGACTTTTTCATATTTTTTAGAAGTGCGAATAACATTCACACGTGTATCCATAGTTATATGTTTCCAATCTGGTGGATAACAGCTGCTCTCAATATTCGTACTGGATTTGTGAGACATGCAATCTGGTTGACATAGTTCAAGTATGCTGTCAAAAATATCACCTTTTGCAACTAATAAAATTAAAACTGAGATTTGTGGCTTCGAGACATGATAGTTTCGTTTGGCTAATCCAGGTAGCGGTAGTGAAAAGCAGAGATTTGAATTCCCGCAATCTAAAATTTCCACTTCTTTACTAAAAAACATGGTATTAATACTGTAATCTCAGTAATCTATTATGTTAGGAAAAGTCATCAAATCCCTCTAACCTCAAGATAACGTCCTAAAGATGAACTTGGACGTCAGGTTTGTCACCATCGTCCTTGACTAATGTCTCGCAATCAATTTAGACGATATACATCTCGACGAAAGGACTAACATTAAACAATGTCTTCAAGCATCTGCTGTGCGCAGAATCTAGTTATAATGACAGGTGATCCAACTGAATATTGAAAAGCATTACTAATAATATAGACAGACAGGTTGAAAAAACGTTGAAGAAAAGAGGCGTTTTTCAAAGAACGTTCCCTCTCCAACAACACCTCTCTCTATCTTGGTTAAACCAATAGCTATACAAGTGTAATGAAAGACACTATAATTCATCATATATTGCTTAGTAAGTTATAAAAAACACACGAATTACAAATGTTTACTCTTTACGAAAGAGCAAGTTTTCAAATGCAACTTATTTTGAGTTTTAGAAATGATAAACAAATTGAAAACGTTATTTAAAAAAAAAAAAAGCCAAAAATAATATTGGATTGTTTTCACAAAATACATGCATTTTGCTATATGAACACTAGATGGCGCGGCAGTCTCTAAAAGCTGCATATTCTTCAAAAGCTATTTAAATATAGGCTTAGTGAGTAAAATACAATTAAAACATTACACGCGAAATTCAAAACAAACCAAATCAAACCACACACACCATATCATACATTCCACCAGTATAGAAACCTACCTTCTAGTTTTCTCGATTCGCCCTTATTCTATGTGGGATGATATTCTTCCAAATCGATATATCTGAGTGACAATTATTGAATCGAGAGATAAAGTAATCTTCGGGTTTATTTTTAACTTTTAGACACAGTACTTGAAAATGATTTTGTTGTTTTTTATTTATCTTTATTATTAAACCATCATGATTTCGTTATTCTAGTCTATTGAAAACTACTGTCTTACACTGCTAAATTAGGGACGGGTAGCGCAGATAGCCCTCGTGTAGCTTTGCGCAAAATAAAAAAAAACACACAAAAAAACCGTTTTTTCAAAAGTTATCTTGTTTTCAAACCAATCACTTACAATCATTGATCTCAAACTCATCAGATTTCATTCATGTTTTTTCTTGAAAATGTACATCATGTTAGATAAAAAAATTATACAAAACTTAATATTCTTAAATGAAATTCGTCGTTATTAAATCTTGTTTTTGATGGTTTGTTTAATACACTATTACTGTTATGAACATAGATAGAAAAACGTTTAATATAATAAATACTACTATAAACACACATAAAAACTCTTAATACAGAATTACTGTAATGAACACGTTTGTTTGTTTGTTTGTTTGTTTGTTTTGGAATTTCGCACAAAGCTACTCGAGGGCTATCTGTGCTAGCCGTCCCTAATTTAGCAGTGTAAGACTAGAGGGAAGGCAGCTAGTCATCACCACCCACCACCAACTCTTGGGCTACTTTTTTACCAACGAATAGTGGGATTGACCGTCACATTATAACGCCCACACGGCTGAAAGGGCGAGCATGTTTGGCGCGACTCGTGGGCGAACCCGCAGATTACGAAGCGCACGTCTTAACGCGCTATGCCATGCCAGGCCTGTAATGAACACACGTACAAAAACGTTTAACGCACTGAATATTACTTTAAACACATAATAAAATATTTAATTCACTAAACTATAAACACCCATTAAAAATGTTTAATACGCTATTACTACTATAAACACACATACTAAAACATTTAATATAATAAATACTACTATAAGTAGTCATAAAAGCGTTTAATACACTATTAACACTATGAACACACATAATAAAACTTTTAATATGATAAATACTGTTATTAACGTCCATAAAAAGACGTTTAATTCATTGTTACTACTATGAACACACATACTAAAACATTTAATATAATGAATATTACTATTAACACCCATAAAAACGTTTAATACAATATTACTACCATGAATACACATATTAAAACATTTAACATAATAAGTACTACTATTAACACCCATAAATTTTGTACAAAATATACTAATATAATGAAGCAAAATGCAAAAAAACATTTTATACACTAAATACAACTACGACTACACGCACAGAAATAGAAACATAGGAACAACTAGTTATTGGTAAGAAATATAAAAAAATTCATCATCCTGTCTGATTGTTTGTATGTAACACGTGGTTGATAATTGATTTAAGTCTGTCATATCTGTAAAACGGTGACAATCATTTTCGAACAACTATTGTAAATGTAGTTTTTTATCGACGCGAAGTCTCCTGGTTTTATATATCTATTATTAAAATATAGAACTCTTAAAATAAAATAAAAAATGTCTTCTCTATAAAAACAAAGTAAGTTATCAATCAGGTTACCCGATCATACAAAGGCATACATATCTGCAGTGTTAGAGGAATATAAACTGCCTTCAGTTTTGTGGTGGGCAACTGCTACAAGTTAAATAAAACACTATTGCTTTCTTCCAGTACATTACACGGATTCAGATTCACAGGTTATCTCTGAAGCGAAGATTTTCAATGTTGTTAATATGTTAGGGAATAATAACATCAGATCAATAGAGTTTGGGGACGTTCAGGAAATCACTTTTTCTCGAAGCGTGTAAGACATAACAACTTCTAATTGTTACGTTCATGTATATATTTCCTTATTCTGAGACAGATCGGTAAAAAGCATTACAAACTTTAAATAATTAATTTGCCTAATGTTAATTTATTTTAAACAACTCTCCGATTTATTATGTTACGTACTTTACGTATTATTATTTGAATTACTGGAAATTTGAATTTGAAGTTAATTAAATGTTAATATTTATCATATTTGTAAATAAGATTGAAACGCACAATTTTCTTTCTTAATATACATATATTTTACTATGTAAACAACAACACAATTTATAATAGTGATGTTTACAAATATAAATTATAAATAATGATTTATAAAACAGTTTTACAAACTTACAGACAATATAGAGTCTCATATCCGGTATAGAACTGATTATTTTATTAAAGTTCCGGGTCCACGAGGAGCAAATTAATTTTGAGTTGATATTGTCACACCTTGCTTAAGCTAGCTAGCTTGGTTGGCCTCGTACCGCCGACTTTTTACCGATGAAGATATTTAATGTCCTCGTAGAAATGCAAACGTCCCAAGTTAGTTCATTGAATCTGAAGAATTTGTAATGTTTCAAATCTATAAACATTCCTGGTTAAATTCTGTAGTTTTCCGATTAACAGACGTTAATCACAATTATATCACAGACTGTAGCTGATTAATATTATTAATATTCTTACTGTTTTTTGGTGCGTTGGTTTATATAGCTTAAGGTGGGTTTCTAGAACGTTCAACAATGTTCGAACACATTAGTGTTTTCGTAAAACAAATATTGTTTATTCTTACTCTCAGTAATTTTTTTACATATTTAGAGAACAGACGGGACTTGAACAATACACATACAACAATATACGTCACATGCATTAAAAGACAATAATAAAACAAATGTAAGTATTAAAATAAATGCATAACGATAAATCTTTTACAGTTAGTTACATTCGAAAATGAATACAATATGTGAGTTACAGCCAATAAATGAAATCTTAGAAGACAATGGAACTTTGCTGTCATGTTAATATAAAATGTAAATAGTAATTTTTTCTTTTGCATATTATAAAATAACCATCCTGAATATTAGTTATAAATATCGCATGTCTACATTCGGCACAACGAACAATATAACAAACCATTCAGGTAGGTCAGTATCATGTTTTACAAGTATATAGGTCAGCATGACTTTCTGTCATCTTTCAGACGGGAGCATAGCCTAGCAGTGTTAATGACCGGAAAGTGAATTCAGGGATTCATGGTTGCCATCCCATTGTAGCAACAAATGCGCGACGAGGCCATAGGTGGGCTATAAGTGTGATGGTCAGATCCCACTATTCGTTCAGACAAGTGTACTCAAAGAGGTAGCGGTTGGTGTTCAGTTCGAAATTAGTAACAGCTATAGAGTAGTTTTGCGCAAATATTTTGAAATGAACTAATTCAGAGTATTTAGTTTAAACGCGAGTATTTCAAAATGCAAGTTTATAAAGTAGCTGTTTTACTTCCTAGATATGTTCTGATAATAGTTAATTTTAAAAATTAGAATATTAAACCAAACAATAGTAAAAAAAAAGAGTTAATCCTATAGCTTGATAGCTAACAAATATACACACACACGTGCCTACCCATGCACTCACTGTTACTCTTAAACTATGAAAATACGACACTTAACTTCATTGGTTACCCAAATTTTACAGAACTGATACCAGTGTTAAAGTTAAGTGTGAATTACTTGACATAAGTTACGCTTTTATCAATTTCAGCAAATGCAACAGCTGCAGACACAATTTGCTAAAATTAAAGATGGTTTGTTTAATATTTTAATTTGTACACGTAATAAATTTTGCGTTGAAACTTTACTTTGGTTCGTGTGTGTGTGGGAGTGGGTGTTTCCCTTATAGCAAAGACACATATGGCTATCTGATGAGACCACCGAGGGGAACCGACCCCCCCCTGGTTCGTGACAAAAAAACAACAACAAAATTCTCCCTTTATCCCATTTTTGTTGTTATCACTAAATACATAAAAAAACTTGTAACAAATATTAGTAATGATGTTTTTCACTCAAAGAAGTGCCCTGGTGGGAGAGGGGTTGGTCTACACATTTGCAACGCTCAAATCTATGGTTTGATTCTCACAGTAAACACAAAAATATCTGAAGTAATACTACTTTTATTTTAGCTTTTGTAAGACAGTCCCCCTTCCAAATTGACTCAAAAACGCAACATTTTTTAACCGTGGCATAGCGGCGCGTAGAATGACTCTGAGTCCGTTTATTAAGTGCAAACACTCATCTCATAACCCCGTTATATTTTGACCGAATTGAGACCTAACGAGTTTTTAAATTACGAGGTCAAGCCCTTTTAATTGATGCATTTGACCTCGGTCAAGATCTCATTGATTATTTTACTCTAATTCTACCTGAAAGAATTTCAATTTAAAGATAGTGTGCCAGAGATCCTGATGAATAATGGAATAGAATCGGGTATGTGCGAACCCCATGCTTGGTACTGCTGGCGCACAAAAATATAGCTAATAAACAGAGGAAAAATGTTTCATATATTAATATATTTATTCTAACATTGCCTAAAAAACAATTCAAGTGTTGTGGCTGTAGATGGTTCCCTCTTGTTTTATTAACCACCGGATGAAACACTGTGATGATCGGAAGTTATTGTTTTAAAACATAAATTTATGTTATTTTAAAATCATAAATCGTTTTAAATATTTTTTCTTGCTAATCCTAAAATCACGCAATGGATTACCTGTGCTTTGCTCATTGTCGTTATCAGAATCAAAGTTTTGTTGTTATAAGTACTTAGACTCATCCTAAGCCACTAGAGGGCCATTTAAAAATTTAAACAATAATCTAACATACACTGGGTTCATTGTCGGTTGCTTGTTTCTTAATATAAAGGACAGTTTGTTTGTTTTGAAATTCGCACAAAGCTACTCGAGGGCTATTTGTGCTAGTCGTCCCTAATTTAGTAGTGTAAGACTAGAGGGAAGGCAGCTAGTCATCACCACCCACCTCCAACTCTTGGGCTACTCTTTTACCAACAAATAGTAGGATTGACCGTCACATTATAACGCCCCCGCGGCTGGGAGAGCGAGCATGTTTAGCGCGACTCGGATGCGAACCCGCGACCCTCAGATTCCGAGCGCATGCCTTATCGCGCTCGGCCATGCCAGGCCTACAGAGGACAGAAAATTAGATGTTGTTATTAGATAATACATTTCTCAACACAAGACCTCACGGTTAATTACAATTCATCTTGTCCAAATATTCTATTTTCTACTTACAAAGACATAACTTTGTCAGGAGAAGTAATCGATACATCAGCGTAATATCTCTTTCTTTTCGAATTTCATACACTTTGATCTCAACAACATCTCTAACTTGAGATAAAAGTAAACGCTTTAAACAAGAAAGATTTGCTGACTCGAATTCGACATGATGTGTTCGTTAAGAATGTTTATAACACTAATTGAAGAGGTGTTTTTTACTAATACCTGAAGGCGATACTAAAAAGGTAAAGCAGGGCTAATTCCAGGATGTCTCAGAAAGTTACAATAAATCCTAGCGGATGTAACTGTTAATTGAAATTATGTATATATATATCACGCGCATCATACTTCATGTGTTTTTTATTCCATATTATTTGTATATTTAAATTAATTTTGAACGTAAGTTTATCGAGAAAAATTATTATACTAAAAATTATAAGAAGTGCTTTAATTGTCTGAAAATTTATGCTCGTTATAAATATACTTTTGCCAATTAATTTGCCTTTTATGTTTTAACACCACCTTTTATGTTTAATAACGAATGTGAAATAATTCGAGCTTTGCCTAAAAAACGATAAAACTAATTTTGAAAGATGACATGAAAGATACAATGTGACATATATATTACAGCACTTATGAATAGCAAAATAATTATATTAATTCGAAGAAGGAAAGAGGGCGCAACCTTGTAAGATATTTATTTTTGGCCCGGCATGGCCAGGTGGGTTAAGGCGTTCGACTCGTAATCCGAGGATCGCGGGTTCGAATCCCCGTCGTACAAACATGCTCGCCCTCTCAGCTGTGGGGACGTTATAATGTGACGGTCAATCCCACTATTCATTGGTAAAAGAGTAGTGTAAGAGTTAGCGGTGGGTGGTGATGACTAGCTGTCTTCCCTCTACTCTTACACTGCTAAATTAGGGGCGGCTAGCGCAGATAGCCCTCGTGTAGCTTTGCGCGAAATAAAAAAAAAGTTTGTTTTTTGTATTTGTTTTCCCCAATTTTATTGAATAACCAAATCAAGTATAGCGGAGCGTAAGATAAATAACAGAGGGAAATCAATAGTTACGCGGGAGGCAATAATATTTGCAATCGTCTGCGAAAGCATAACTTTGAGAAAAATTTTCTACAAGCTACGCATACTAAAAATAGGGCACTGAAATAAAACAAGGGGTGACTAGATCTGTAACGAAAGTTTGTTTGTTTGTTTTTGAATTTCGCACAAAGCTACACGAGGGCTATTTGTGCTAGTCGTCCTTAATTTAACAGTGTAAGACTAGAAAGAAGGCAGCTAGTCTTCATTACCTACCGCCAACTCTTGGGTTATTCTTTTATCAACGAATAGTGGAATTCATCATAACATCATTACACCACCACGGCTGAAAGGGCGAGTATATTTGGTGTGACAGGGATTCGAACCCACACCCCTCAAATTACGAGTTGAGCGCTGTAACAATGTGGCTAAAATAAAACCAGGTTTTAAATATCAAACCAATAATATCAAAGCCGAATAGAAAATGTCATTCTTCGACCACGTGATCTTTGTTCAATGCGAATCAAATATAAGAACAGGAAAACTTCGATATATTGTTCTATTTGTTGACTGAAAAGTCAGCCACGTATATTTAGACACTACGGGCTACATTTCCTGCAAAAAAAAATTTAGTTAGTTGTCAATTAGCGAATCCATGTCAAAGAAATATCTGAATCTAGAAAAAAGTTGAAATATTCACTTCATTTACTTTATGTTTCCAAATTCAGATGAATAAACAGTCAAACAAAATTTTGAAACATTTACATCATAAGCAAGGGAATGGAAAATATGTGGCACTGTTTTCTACCTCAGACGTTGTAAGACAGTTGATAAAAACTGTGGATTACTTGATCTCGACAAACATTCTTATATAACGTACTTAAGTTTCCGGTTCATGTTTCAATTAACATCGAGCGCGACAGACACTCGCTATTAAGTCTGGTGTACATTTACTACTCTTAGAAACATTTAATCATAGTATATTCTGATTGGCTATGGCAACTTGAACTAGTTAGTAGTCCCCCGCTGGTACAGCGATAACCCTACGAGTTTACAACGTTGAAATCAGGGGTTCGTTTCCCCTCGATGGACGCAGCAAGTGGATTTGCTGTGAGGAAACACACACACACACACTAGTTAGTAGCTGAAAGGAAATACTGGATACAAGATGAAAGAGTAGCTAGCAACCTGACTGGAAACAATGGTGCTAAACTGGACTTGTATCAAACTGAAAATATTCATCCCAAACTTAACTGATGACTGACTGGAGACACTGTTTCCAAACTAGACTAGTAACTGTCTAAGGTCACAAAGTGTAACAACTGAAATAAACAAGAAGCCAAGAAAATAAACCGATTGACATATGTTAAATGAAGTTAGTAAGTAGTCCTTCGAATTATTTACGTAAATGTGTTGTAATTCTTAATTGCAGGATGTTTCCTTACGCAAAACTATTCATAAATAGAGGAAGATCCCGTAGATTTACTAAAAACTGCTGTTAGGCTGACATATTTAAGTAACGTATGACTGTTTGCTAAGTAGGTTGTATCATAAACGCTCGTTTGTTGCTATGGTAACAGTAAAATCCAGGAAAATATTCAAAATGTCCAATATCTCGGAATTGAAAATATTTTGTTTATAAAGTGGATTTTTTGAATATTTTTATCTGCTGGGCACAACACAGTTGTGATACTAATAATAATGTTTGAATAAAATCAATCCAGTACTTTTATAGTGAAGTGGCACAACACAGTTGTGATACTAATAACAATGTTTGAATAAAATCAATCCAGTACTTTTATAGTACTTCAAAATGTTATCATCTTTTGACTTGGAAGTAGCAATAGCCTCTAAGAGATCTTGTTTGTTTTTGAAATTTGAATTCAATTCGTTAAGAAACCGATTACGCAAGGTATTGTGTATTTCTTTTTTAATAGGCCCGGCATGGCCAAGCGCGTTAAGGAGTTCAATTCGTAATCTAAGGGTCGCGGGTTCGAATTCGAGTCGCACCAAACATGCTCGCCCTTTCAGCCGTGGGGGAGTTATATTGTGACGGTCAATCCCACTATTCATTGGTAAAAGAGTAACCCAACAGTTGGTGGTGGGTGGTAATGACTAGCTGTCTTCCCTCTAGTCTTACACTGCTAAATTAGGGATAGCGCAGATAGCCCTCGAGTAGCTTTGCGCGAAATTTAAAACAAACCTATTTAATATTGTCAAAGTTGTATCTTACAAAGACTTCTTTGGAATTACCAGACTTGGGGTTCTTTTAGCCAAAGGTGATAAAAAATAAAATGAAGTTATTTTTTGGCCCATATGACGTTTCCACAAATTTGGAGTCGATTTCACTTATGTCGACCTCAATGCTGTAGTTCTCAGCAGTTGTTTTGGTATCACCTTCATTTTCTGCCATTAATAATCATCTGAAATTGAAAATATATTGCAGTTCGATGTCTGAAGAATATTGTAGGCTATTAGCGAGTCAAGATATTTTCGCTGGTGTTGTTCCGAGAAAGACTGAAAGTTTGATTTACAATATGTATATTGTAAATATATACAATACATACATATAAAAAACGGTCTTTTCCCATTTAGTGATCTAGATAGCTGCCAAGGGTCTATATCTATAAAACAAAAGAAATAAAAGAAAAATTTCATCAGAATATTGCACGGACAATACTAGAATGCAATGGAATGTTAATACTAATTAAAATTACATATTTTGAGAGAATATGCGTGGAAAGCTTCTGTTTATCGAGGCCTAGTCCCCAATTAGGGGGAGGAAAGCTTACAGTAACGCCTAAGATGTCCTGAGAAAAGCTTACAGTAACGCTTGAGATGTCCTGAGGAAAGCTTACAGTAACGCTTGAGATGTCCTGAGAAAAGCTTACAGTAACGCTTGAGATGTCCTGAGAAAAGCTTACAGTAACGCTTGAGATGTCCTGAGGAAAGCTTACAGTAACGCCTAAGATGTCCTGTTGTTTTGTTCTACTTATACTGCGTTAACTTCCACGATTTGCTTCAAGAAAAAAAAACGGAATAAAAATTCTACAAAGGTCTCATGATACCCGAAAAGAGGTGAAAATTTGAATTTTGTAAAGAAGGACTTTTGCTTTAGGACTTGCACCTGTATAAGGATTTTGAAATTGAAGAACATGATGAATCGTCATAAACGATCCCAGTCGGAGCTGATGTTTCTCTATTGAGCTGCACCAAGATGGCAGCTCATGTATCTATATAACTATAATAGTGTTGTCCGTGTAACTACTTCGGAGGGGGTGGAATATATAAACAATCTATGGAACACTAAAATATACTTTTTTTTAAATACGATTATTTGAACAACCTAAGTGGATTGTACTTCACCAAATCACCCACTTGCCATTGAGGTTCTACCACAACTTTGTGTTATAGTGTGTTTCTATTGTAGACCAGTACTGCTTCAGTTATGGATGAGACAAGACTGGCTGAAGCTTTCTTTGAGAAATATATCTTTATTGGTTACTCACAGTGTAACCAAATTACTAGTAATTTAGTTGTGTAATATCGTACAGTATACAAACAGCAATTGGTTGGTCTCCTTCCAAGAGATCACATTCTTTAGAGTGCAACAGAATAGTTAATGTGACGACTAAAGTATAACCTAGGGGCTTACCCATAAAATATGTGTGATTATGTGGCTCATTGAAATTGGCCTCGTTTCTTTAAGTAACCAAATTAAAAAAAAAATACAAATATTATGACAATGCTCAGAATTCACGGACGAAGCGAAGTCAAGTTTCTGCATTTCAAGTGCGAATCTGAATTGTAAGGACAAAATGGATTTATTGGCACATGTCGATTACAAATTTATTTAATTCTGCGCACTGTGACCTCACGTATGCACAGGGTTAAATAGCGCACTCCAAATAAAAATATAATCGAAATTTCCGAATATTCCTCAATGGAAAATATAAAGTAGTTGCTAAAGTGTTACAACCAGTAAGAACCATTGACAGACTAATGTGTTAACATGATCCAGTTATGGGCGCGGCATGGCCGGGTGGTTAGGGTGCTCGACTCCCAACATGAGGGTCGCGGGTTAGAATCACAGCCCACCAAACATACTCGCTCTTTCAACCGTGGGGGTATTATAATGTGGCGGTCAATCCTATTATTCGTTGGTAACACAGTAGCCAAAGAGTTCGCGATCGTTGGTGATGACCAGCTGCCTTCCTTCTAGTCTTACATTGCTAAATTAGGGACAGTTAGCGCAGATAGTTCTCGTGTAGCTTAGCGCGAAATGAAGAAAAACCATAAAGAATTGCGTGTGTATATAAATATGGAGAACATAGGGACTAGTTAAAGGTAAAAAAAATAATATAAGAAATTCAACAAATGAGAATAGTTTTATCTGAAAGGGACGAGCAGCGTGACTAAAAATAGGTCGATATTTATTGATCAATCAATAAAATTCTTTTGATGAACGTCTGAAATAAAATCCTATTTGTTTTTAATCTCCCTGAATAATAAAGTATATTTTTAGTGTTGTTGTTGTTTTCTGTTTGTTTGTTTTTTTGGAATTTCGCACAAAGCTACTCGAGGGCTATCTGTGCTAGCCGTCCCTAATTTAGCAGTGTAAGACTAGAGGGAAGGCAGCTAGTCATCACCACCCACCGCCAACTCTTGGGCTACTCTTTTACCAACGAATAGTGGGATTGACCGTCACATTATACGCCCCCACGGCTGGGAGGGCGAGCATGTTTTAGCGCGACGCGGGCGCGAACCCGCGACCCTCGGATTACGAGTCGCACGCCTTACGCGCTTGGCCATGCCAGGCCGTTGTTGTTTTCAATGAAGCACAAAGCTACACAATGGGCTATCTGTGCTCTGCCCACCACGGGTATTGAAACCCGGTTTTTAGCGTTGTAAGTCCGCAGACGTGCCGCTGAGCCACTGGGAGACATTTTTTTAGTGAATCATACTTTATTCAATGAACAAAGTCGATCATCTAATAGGTATGGAGTAACATTCTTACATTTCTGGAGACGCGCATTATTAGAACTTCAAATCTGTTTTGCTGCGCCTGACAAATGACATGATGCTTCAATTAAGTTTTGTAAGATTTCGTGAGAGTTTAATCATTAGCTTCAGCGCTAAGCAACTGCTTTATTAAAAAAATATGGTGATAGTAAAACACGTGTCAAAACATTAATGAGTAATTTATCCGTTATTGAATGGGTGTCATTTTCTTATGTAAGGACCTGAAATTGCAATTAAATATTTGAAATGAGATTTTGTTCACACTGCTCCTCACCTTTAACGATCTGTTTGTTTCCTATAACACCAATAACGCTTCATGAATGTACACTAAATACACGAAAGACTTGACTTAATTAGCGGAAATGGATTTTGCACACGCTTCAATCTTTTTCTGTTTTGAAGTTCTAATAAAAATATCGAATGCTTTTAAGTATACGTTCATTATATACACGTGTTCAATCAATTACATCCGACCGCCTAAGCACGCCATGTTTGAATGTAATTAACTATCTAGAAAAACAACAACAAAATACACACACACAAAACTGTTGTGTATTACTTAGTAACCAAACACGTATTTGATATATTTTGCTAAAAGTTATCTTATGAGTATTGTAAAAAAAAATATTACCGAATATTTTTAAACTAATTTTTATTTATTTGCAATTATAATTTATTGCTAGAATTGAGCCCACCAGGGGTCAGCGAAAAGTATGAAGGTTTAAAACGCTAAAACCCAGGTTTCGATACATGATGTGGGCACAGCACAGATAGTCCATTGTGTAGGTTTGTGTTTACTGACAAACAGACAAAACTGCTAAAACTGGAACAACTAGGAAGAACCGTGGAAAAGAATAAACTCAATGTAGGACACGTAATAACAAGTAACTACCTTCACTTTAGAATAATAACAAGTATCTACCTTCACTTTAGAATAATAACAAGTATCTACCTTCACTTTAGAATAATAACAAGTATCTACCTTCACTTTAGAATAATAACAAGTATATACCTTCACTTTAGAATAATAACAAGTATCTACCTTCACTTTAGAATAATAACAAGTATCTACCTTCACTTTAGAATAATAACAAGTATATACCTTTACTTTAAAATAATAACAAGTATCTACCTTCACTTTAGAATAATAACAAGTATCTACCTTCACTTTAGAATAATAACAAGTATCTACCTTCACTTTAGAATAATAACAAGTATATACCTTCACTTTAGAATAATAACAAGTATCTACCTTCACTTTAGAATAATAACAAGTATCTACCTTCACTTTAGAATAATAACAAGTATCTACCTTCACTTTAGAATAATAACAAGTATATACCTTCACTTTAGAATAATAACAAGTATCTACCTTAACTTTAGAATAATAACAAGTATCTACCTTCACTTTAGAATAATAACAAGTATCTACCTTCACTTTAGAATAATAACAAGTATCTACCTTCACTTTAGAATAATAACAAATATCTACCTTCACTTTAGAATAATAACAAGTATCTACCTTCACTTTAGAATAATAACAAGTATCTACCTTCACTTTAGAATAATAACAAGTATCTACCTTCACTTTAGAATAATAACAAGTATCTACCTTCACTTTAGAATAATAACAAGTATCTACCTTCACTTTAGAATAATAACAAATATCTACCTTCACTTTAGAATAATAACAAGTATATACCTTCACTTTAGAATAATAACAAGTATCTACCTTCACTTTAGAATAATAACAAGTATCTACCTTAACTTTAGAATAATAACAAGTATCTACCTTCACTTTAGAATAATAACAAGTATCTACCTTCACTTTAGAATAATAACAAGTATCTACCTTCACTTTAGAATAATAACAAGTATCTACCTTCACTTTAGAATAATAACAAGTATCTACCTTCACTTTAGAATAATAACAAGTATCTACCTTCACTTTAGAATAATAACAAGTATCTACCTTCACTTTAGAATAATAACAAGTATCTACCTTCACTTTAGAATAATAACAAGTATCTACCTTCACTTTAGAATAATAACAAGTATCTACCTTCACTTTAGAATAATAACAAGTATCTACCTTCACTTTAGAATAATAACAAGTATCTACCTTCACTTTAGAATAATAACAAGTATCTACCTTCACTTTAGAATAATAACAAGTATCTACCTTCACTTTAGAATAATAACAAGTATCTACCTTCACTTTAGAATAATAACAAGTATCTACCTTCACTTTAGAATAATAACAAGTATCTACCTTCACTTTAGAATAATAACAAGTATCTACCTTCACTTTAGAATAATAACAAGTATCTACCTTCACTTTAGAATAATAACAAGTATCTACCTTCACTTTAGAATAATAACAAGTATCTACCTTCACTTTAGAATAATAACAAATATCTACCTTCACTTTAGAATAATAACAAGTATATACCTTCACTTTAGAATAATAACAAGTATCTACCTTCACTTTAGAATAATAACAAGTATCTACCTTCACTTTAGAATAATAACAAGTATCTACCTTCACTTTAGAATAATAACAAGTATCTACCTTCACTTTAGAATAATAACAAGTATATACCTTCACTTTAGAATAATAACAAGTATCTACCTTCACTTTAGAATAATAACAAGTATCTACCTTCACTTTAGAATAATAACAAGTATCTACCTTCACTTTAGAATAATAACAAGTATCTACCTTCACTTTAGAATAATAACAAGTATATACCTTCACTTTAGAATAATAACAAGTATCTACCTTCACTTTAGAATAATAACAAGTATATACCTTCACTTTAGAATAATAACAAGTATCTACCTTCACTTTAGAATAATAACAAGTATATACCTTCACTTTAGAATAATAACAAGTATCTACCTTCACTTTAGAATAATAACAAGTATCTACCTTCACTTTAGAATAATAACAAGTATATACCTTCACTTTAGAATAATAACAAGTATCTACCTTCACTTTAGAATAATAACAAGTATCTACCTTCACTTTAGAATAATAACAAGTATCTACCTTCACTTTAGAATAATAACAAGTATCTACCTTCACTTTAGAATAATAACAAGTATCTACCTTCACTTTAGAATAATAACAAGTATCTACCTTCACTTTAGAATAATAACAAGTATCTACCTTCACTTTAGAATAATAACACTATCTACCTTCACTTTAGAATAATAACAAGTATCTACTTTCACTTTAGAATAATAACAAATATCTACCTTCACTTTAGAATAATAACAAGTATCTACCTTCACTTTAGAATAATAACAAGTATCTACCTTCACTTTAGAATAATAACAAATATCTACCTTCACTTTAGAATAATAACAAGTATATACCTTCACTTTAGAATAATAACAAGTATATACCTTCACTTTAGAATAATAACAAGTATCTACCTTCACTTTAGAATAATAACAAGTATCTACCTTCACTTTAGAATAATAACAAGTATAAACCTTCACTTTAGAATAATAACAAGTATCTACCTTCACTTTAGAATAATAACAAGTATCTACCTTCACTTTAGAATAATAACAAGTATCTACCTTAACTTTAGAATAATAACAAGTATCTACCTTCACTTTAGAATAATAACAAGTATCTACCTTCACTTTAGAATAATAACAAGTATCTACCTTCACTTTAGAATAATAACAAGTATCTACCTTCACTTTAGAATAATAACAAATATCTACCTTCACTTTAGAATAATAACAAGTATATACCTTCACTTTAGAATAATAACAAGTATCTACCTTCACTTTAGAATAATAACAAGTATATACCTTCACTTTAGAATAATAACAAGTATCTACCTTCACTTTAGAATAATAACAAGTATCTACCTTCACTTTAGAATAATAACAAGTATATACCTTCACTTTAGAATAATAACAAGTATATACCTTCACTTTAGAATAATAACAAGTATCTACCTTCACTTTAGAATAATAACAAGTATATACCTTCACTTTAGAATAATAACAAGTATCTACCTTCACTTTAGAATAATAACAAGTATATACCTTCACTTTAGAATAATAACAAGTATATACTTTCACTTTAGAATAATAACAAGTATCTACCTTCACTTTAGAATAATAACAAGTATCTACCTTCACTTTAGAATAATAACAAGTATCTACCTTCACTTTAGAATAATAACAAGTATATACCTTCACTTTAGAATAATAACAAGTATCTACCTTCACTTTAGAATAATAACAAGTATATACCTTCACTTTAGAATAATAACAAGTATCTACCTTCACTTTAGAATAATAACAAGTATCTACCTTCACTTTAGAATAATAACAAGTATATACCTTCACTTTAGAATAATAACAAGTATATACCTTCACTTTAGAATAATAACAAGTATCTACCTTCACTTTAGAATAATAACAAGTATCTACCTTCACTTTAGAATAATAACAAGTATCTACCTTCACTTTAGAATAATAACAAGTATCTACCTTCACTTTAGAATAATAACAAGTATATACCTTCACTTTAGAATAATAACAAGTATCTACCTTCACTTTAGAATAATAACAAGTATATACCTTCACTTTAGAATAATAACAAGTATCTACCTTCACTTTAGAATAATAACAAGTATATACCTTCACTTTAGAATAATAACAAGTATCTACCTTCACTTTAGAATAATAACAAGTATCTACCTTCACTTTAGAATAATAACAAGTATCTACCTTCACTTTAGAATAATAACAAGTATATACCTTCACTTTAGAATAATAAGAAGTATCTATCTTCACTTTAGAATAATAACAAGTATCTACCTTCACTTTAGAATAATAACAAGTATCTACCTTCACTTTAGAATAATAACAAGTATCTACCTTTACTTTAGAATAATAACAAGTATATACCTTCACTTTAGAATAATAACAAGTATCTACCTTCACTTTAGAATAATAACAAGTATATACCTTCACTTTAGAATAATAACAAGTATCTACCTTCACTTTAGAATAATAACAAGTATCTATCTTCACTTTAGAATAATAACAAGTATCTACCTTCACTTTAGAATAATAACAAGTATATACCTTCACTTTAGAATAATAACAAGTATCTACCTTCACTTTAGAATAATAACAAGTATCTACCTTCACTTTAGAATAATAACAAGTATCTACCTTAATCTTAGAATAATAACAAGTATCTACCTTCACTTTAGAATAATAACAAGTATATACCTTCACTTTAGAATAATAACAAGTATCTACCTTAATCTTAGAATAATAACAAGTATCTACCTTCACTTTAGAATAATAACAAGTATATACCTTCACTTTAGAATAATAACAAGTATCTACCTTTACTTTAGAATAATAACAAGTATATACCTTCACTTTAGAATAATAACAAGTATCTACCTTCACTTTAGAATAATAACAAGTATCTATCTTCACTTTAGAATAATAACAAGTATATACCTTCACTTTAGAATAATAACAAGTATCTACCTTCACTTTAGAATAATAACAAGTATCTACCTTCACTTTAGAATAATAACAAGTATATACCTTCACTTTAGAATAATAACAAGTATATACCTTCACTTTAGAATAATAACAAGTATCTACCTTCTCTTTAGAATAATAACAAATATATACCTTCTCTTTAGAATAATAACAAATATATACCTTCACTTTAGAATAATAACAAGTATCTACCTTCACTTTAGAATAATAACAAGTATCTACCTTCACTTTAGAATAATAACAAGTATCTACCTTCACTTTAGAATAATAACAAGTATCTACCTTCACTTTAGAATAATAACAAGTATCTACTTTCACTTTAGAATAATAACAAATATCTACCTTCACTTTAGAATAATAACAAGTATATACCTTCACTTTAGAATAATAACAAGTATCTACCTTCACTTTAGAATAATAACAAGTATATACCTTCACTTTAGAATAATAACAAGTATCTACCTTCACTTTAGAATAATAACAAGTATCTACCTTCACTTTAGAATAATAACAAGTATATACCTTCACTTTAGAATAATAACAAGTATCTACCCTCACTTTAGAATAATAACAAGTATATACCTTCAGTTTAGAATAATAACAAGTATCTACCTTCACTTTAGAATAATAACAAGTATATACCTTCACTTAAGAATAATAACAAGTATCTACCTTCACTTTAGAATGATAACAAGTATCTACCTTCACTTTAAAATAATAACAAGTATCTACCTTCACTTTAGAATAATAACAAGTATATACCTTCACTTTAGAATAATAACAAGTATCTACCTTCTCTTTAGAATAATAACAAGTATATACCTTCACTTTAGAATAATAACAAGTATCTACCTTCACTTTAGAATAATAACAAGTATCTACCTTCACTTTAGAATAATAACAAGTATCTACCTTCACTTTAGAATAATAACAAGTATCTAACTTCACTTTAGAATAATAACAAGTATATACCTTCACTTTAGAATAATAACAAGTATCTACCTTCACTTTAGAATAATAACAAGTATATACCTTCAGTTTAGAATAATAACAAGTATCTACCTTCACTTTAGAATAATAACAAGAATATACCTTCACTTTAGAATAATAACAAGTATATACCTTCACTTTAGAATAATAACAAGTATCTACCTTCACTTTAGAATAATAAGAACTATATACCTTCACTTTAGAATAATAACAAGTATCTACCTTCACTTTAGAATAATAACAAGTATCTACCTTCACTTTAGAATAATAACAAGTATCTACCTTCACTTTAGAATAATAAGAACTATATACCTTCACTTTAGAATAATAACAAGTATCTACCTTCACTTTAGAATAATAACAAGTATCTACCTTCACTTTAGAATAATAACAAGTATCTACCTTCACTTTAGAATAATAACAAGTATATACCTTCACTTTAGAATAAAAACAAGTATCTACCTTCACTTTAGAATAATAACAAGTATATACCTTCACTTTAGAATAATAACAAGTATCTACCTTCACTTTAGAATAATAACAAGTATATACCTTCACTTTAGAATAATAACAAGTATCTATCTTCACTTTAGAATAATAACAAGTATCTACCTTCACTTTAGAATAATAACAAGTATCTACCTTCACTTTAGAATAATAACAAGTATCTACCTTCACTTTAGAATAATAACAAGTATCTACCTTAATCTTAGAATAATAACAAGTATCTACCTTCACTTTAGAATAATAACAAGTATATACCTTCACTTTAGAATAATAACAAGTATCTACCTTCACTTTAGAATAATAACAAGTATATACCTTCACGTTAGAATAATAACAAGTATCTACCTTCACTTTAGAATAATAACAAGTATCTATCTTCACTTTAGAATAATAACAAGTATATACCTTCACTTTAGAATAATAACAAGTATCTACCTTCACTTTAGAATAATAACAAGTATCTACCTTCACTTTAGAATAATAACAAGTATATACCTTCACTTTAGAATAATAACAAGTATCTACCTTCACTTTAGAATAATAACAAGTATCTACCTTCACTTTAGAATAATAACAAGTATCTACCTTCACTTTAAAATAATAACAAGTATCTACCTTCACTTTAGAATAATAACAAGTATATACCTTCACTTTAGAATAATAACAAGTATCTACCTTCTCTTTAGAATAATAACAAGTATATACCTTCACTTTAGAATAATAACAAGTATCTACCTTCACTTTAGAATAATAACAAGTATCTACCTTCACTTTAGAATAATAACAAGTATCTACCTTCACTTTAGAATAATAACAAGTATCTACCTTCACTTTAGAATAATAACAAGTATATACCTTCACTTTAGAATAATAACAAGTATCTACCTTCACTTTAGAATAATAACAAGTATATACCTTCACTTTAGAATAATAACAAGTATCTACCTTCACTTTAGAATAATAACAAGTATCTACCTTCACTTTAGAATAATAACAAGTATCTACCTTCACTTTAGAATAATAACAAGTATCTACCTTCACTTTAGAATAATAACAAGTATCTACCTTCACTTTAGAATAATAACAAGTATCTACTTTCACTTTAGAATAATAACAAATATCTACCTTCACTTTAGAATAATAACAAGTATATACCTTCACTTTAGAATAATAACAAGTATCTACCTTCACTTTAGAATAATAACAAGTATATACCTTCACTTTAGAATAATAACAAGTATCTACCTTCACTTTAGAATAATAACAAGTATCTACCTTCACTTTAGAATAATAACAAGTATATACCTTCACTTTAGAATAATAACAAGTATATACCTTCACTTTAGAATAATAACAAGTATCTACCTTCACTTTAGAATAATAACAAGTATATACCTTCACTTTAGAATAATAACAAGTATCTACCTTCACTTTAGAATAATAACAAGTATCTACCTTAATCTTAGAATAATAACAAGTATCTACCTTCACTTTAGAATAATAACAAGTATCTACCTTCACTTTAGAATAATAACAAGTATCTACCTTCACTTTAGAATAATAACAAGTATCTACCTTCACTTTAGAATAATAACAAGTATATACCTTCACTTTAGAATAATAACAAGTATCTACCTTCACTTTAGAATAATAACAAGTATATACCTTCACTTTAGAATAATAACAAGTATCTACCTTCACTTTAGAATAATAACAAGTATCTACCTTCACTTTAGAATAATAACAAGTATATACCTTCACTTTAGAATAATAACAAGTATATACCTTCACTTTAGAATAATAACAAGTATCTACCTTCACTTTAGAATAATAACAAGTATCTACCTTCACTTTAGAATAATAACAAGTATCTACCTTCACTTTAGAATAATAACAAGTATATACCTTCACTTTAGAATAATAACAAGTATCTACCTTCACTTTAGAATAATAACAAGTATATACCTTCACTTTAGAATAATAACAAGTATCTACCTTCACTTTAGAATAATAACAAGTATATACCTTCACTTTAGAATAATAACAAGTATCTACCTTCACTTTAGAATAATAACAAGTATCTACCTTCACTTTAGAATAATAACAAGTATCTACCTTCACTTTAGAATAATAACAAGTATATACCTTCACTTTAGAATAATAACAAGTATCTATCTTCACTTTAGAATAATAACAAGTATCTACCTTCACTTTAGAATAATAACAAGTATATACCTTCACTTTAGAATAATAACAAGTATCTACCTTCACTTTAGAATAATAACAAGTATATACCTTCACTTTAGAATAATAACAAGTATCTACCTTCACTTTAGAATAATAACAAGTATCTACCTTCACTTTAGAATAATAACAAGTATCTACCTTCACTTTAGAATAATAACAAGTATATACCTTCACTTTAGAATAATAACAAGTATCTACCTTCACTTTAGAATAATAACAAGTATATACCTTCACTTTAGAATAATAACAAGTATCTACCTTCACTTTAGAATAATAACAAGTATCTACCTTCACTTTAGAATAATAACAAGTATCTACCTTCACTTTAGAATAATAACAAGTATATACCTTCACTTTAGAATAATAACAAGTATCTACCTTCACTTTAGAATAATAACAAGTATCTACCTTCACTTTAGAATAATAACAAGTATCTACCTTCAATCTTAGAATAATAACAAGTATCTACCTTCACTTTAGAATAATAACAAGTATATACCTTCACTTTAGAATAATAACAAGTATCTACCTTAATCTTAGAATAATAACAAGTATCTACCTTCACTTTAGAATAATAACAAGTATATACCTTCACTTTAGAATAATAACAAGTATCTACCTTCACTTTAGAATAATAACAAGTATATACCTTCACTTTAGAATAATAACAAGTATCTACCTTCACTTTAGAATAATAACAAGTATCTACCTTCACTTTAGAATAATAACAAGTATATACCTTCACTTTAGAATAATAACAAGTATCTACCTTCACTTTAGAATAATAACAAGTATCTACCTTCACTTTAGAATAATAACAAGTATATACCTTCACTTTAGAATAATAACAAGTATCTACCTTCTCTTTAGAATAATAACAAATATATACCTTCTCTTTAGAATAATAACAAATATATACCTTCACTTTAGAATAATAACAAGTATCTACCTTCACTTTAGAATAATAACAAGTATCTACCTTCACTTTAGAATAATAACAAGTATCTACCTTCACTTTAGAATAATAACAAGTATCTACCTTCACTTTAGAATAATAACAAGTATCTACCTTCACTTTAGAATAATAACAAGTATCTACCTTCACTTTAGAATAATAACAAGTATATACCTTCACTTTAGAATAATAACAAGTATCTACCTTCACTTTAGAATAATAACAAGTATATACCTTCACTTTAGAATAATAACAAGTATATACCTTCACTTTAGAATAATAACAAGTATCTACCTTCACTTTAGAATAATAACAAGTATCTACCTTCACTTTAGAATAATAACAAGTATATACCTTCACTTTAGAATAATAACAAGTATCTACCCTCACTTTAGAATAATAACAAGTATATACCTTCAGTTTAGAATAATAACAAGTATCTACCTTCACTTTAGAATAATAACAAGTATATACCTTCACTTAAGAATAATAACAAGTATCTACCTTCACTTTAGAATGATAACAAGTATCTACCTTCACTTTAAAATAATAACAAGTATCTACCTTCACTTTAGAATAATAACAAGTATATACCTTCACTTTAGAATAATAACAAGTATCTACCTTCTCTTTAGAATAATAACAAGTATATACCTTCACTTTAGAATAATAACAAGTATCTACCTTCACTTTAGAATAATAACAAGTATCTACCTTCACTTTAGAATAATAACAAGTATCTACCTTCACTTTAGAATAATAACAAGTATCTACCTTCACTTTAGAATAATAACAAGTATATACCTTCACTTTAGAATAATAACAAGTATCTACCTTCACTTTAGAATAATAACAAGTATATACCTTCACTTTAGAATAATAACAAGTATCTACCTTCACTTTAGAATAATAACAAGTATATACCTTCACTTTAGAATAATAACAAGTATATACCTTCACTTTAGAATAATAACAAGTATCTACCTTCACTTTAGAATAATAAGAACTATATACCTTCACTTTAGAATAATAACAAGTATCTACCTTCACTTTAGAATAATAACAAGTATCTACCTTCACTTTAGAATAATAACAAGTATCTACCTTCACTTTAGAATAATAAGAACTATATACCTTCACTTTAGAATAATAACAAGTATCTACCTTCACTTTAGAATAATAACAAGTATCTACCTTCACTTTAGAATAATAACAAGTATCTACCTTCACTTTAGAATAATAACAAGTATATACCTTCACTTTAGAATAAAAACAAGTATCTACCTTCACTTTAGAATAATAACAAGTATATACCTTCACTTTAGAATAATAACAAGTATCTACCTTCACTTTAGAATAATAACAAGTATATACCTTCACTTTAGAATAATAACAAGTATCTACCTTCACTTTAGAATAATAACAAGTATCTACCTTCACTTTAGAATAATAACAAGTATCTACCTTCACTTTAGAATAATAACAAGTATCTACCTTCACTTTAGAATAATAACAAGTATCTACCTTAATCTTAGAATAATAACAAGTATCTACCTTCACTTTAGAATAATAACAAGTATATACCTTCACTTTAGAATAATAACAAGTATCTACCTTCACTTTAGAATAATAACAAGTATATACCTTCACTTTAGAATAATAACAAGTATCTACCTTCACTTTAGAATAATAACAAGTATCTACCTTCACTTTAGAATAATAACAAGTATATACCTTCACTTTAGAATAATAACAAGTATCTACCTTCACTTTAGAATAATAACAAGTATCTACCTTCACTTTAGAATAATAACAAGTATATACCTTCACTTTAGAATAATAACAAGTATCTACCTTCACTTTAGAATAATAACAAGTATCTACCTTCACTTTAGAATAATAACAAGTATCTACCTTCACTTTAAAATAATAACAAGTATCTACCTTCACTTTAGAATAATAACAAGTATATACCTTCACTTTAGAATAATAACAAGTATCTACCTTCACTTTAGAATAATAACAAGTATCTACCTTCACTTTAGAATAATAACAAGTATCTACCTTCACTTTAGAATAATAACAAGTATCTACCTTCACTTTAGAATAATAACAAGTATCTACCTTCACTTTAGAATAATAACAAGTATATACCTTCACTTTAGAATAATAACAAGTATCTACCTTCACTTTAGAATAATAACAAGTATATACCTTCACTTTAGAATAATAACAAGTATCTACCTTCACTTTAGAATAATAACAAGTATCTACCTTCACTTTAGAATAATAACAAGTATCTACCTTCACTTTAGAATAATAACAAGTATCTACCTTCACTTTAGAATAATAACAAGTATCTACCTTCACTTTAGAATAATAACAAGTATCTACCTTCACTTTAGAATAATAACAAGTATCTACCTTCACTTTAGAATAATAACAAGTATCTACCTTCACTTTAGAATAATAACAAGTATCTACCTTCACTTTAGAATAATAACAAGTATCTACCTTCACTTTAGAATAATAACAAGTATCTACCTTCACTTTAGAATAATAACAAGTATCTACCTTCACTTTAGAATAATAACAAGTATCTACCTTCACTTTAGAATAATAACAAGTATATACCTTCACTTTAGAATAATAACAAGTATCTACAAGAATAATAACAAGTATCTACCTTCACTTTAGAATAATAACAAGTATCTACCTTCACTTTAGAATAATAACAAGTATCTACCTTCACTTTAGAATAATAACAAGTATCTACCTTCACTTTAGAATAATAACAAGTATCTACCTTCACTTTAGAATAATAACAAAGTATCTACCTTCACTTTAGAATAATAACAAGTATCTACCTTCACTTTAGAATAATAACAAGTATCTACCTTCACTTTAGAATAATCTACCTTCACTTTAGAATAATAACAAGTATCTACCTTCACTTTAGAATAATAACAAGTATCTACCTTCACTTTAGAATAATAACAAGTATCTACCTTCACTTTAGAATAATAACAAGTATCTACCTTCACTTTAGAATAATAACAAGTATCTACCTTCACTTTAGAATAATAACAAGTATCTACCTTCACTTTAGAATAATAACAAGTATCTACCTTCACTTTAGAATAATAACAAGTATATACCTTCACTTTAGAATAATAACAAGTATCTACCTTCACTTTAGAATAATAACAAGTATATACCTTCACTTTAGAATAATAACAAGTATCTACCTTCACTTTAGAATAATAACAAGTATCTACCTTCACTTTAGAATAATAACAAGTATCTACCTTCACTTTAGAATAATAACAAGTATCTACCTTCACTTTAGAATAATAACAAGTATCTACCTTCACTTTAGAATAATAACAAGTATATACCTTCACTTTAGAATAATAACAAGTATCTACCTTCACTTTAGAATAATAACAAGTATCTACCTTCACTTTAGAATAATAACAAGTATCTACCTTCACTTTAGAATAATAACAAGTATCTACCTTCACTTTAGAATAATAACAAGTATCTACCTTCACTTTAGAATAATAACAAGTATCTACCTTCACTTTAGAATAATAACAAGTATCTACCTTCACTTTAGAATAATAACAAGTATCTACCTTCACTTTAGAATAATAACAAGTATCTACCTTCACTTTAGAATAATAACAAGTATCTACCTTCACTTTAGAATAATAACAAGTATCTACCTTCACTTTAGAATAATAACAAGTATCTACCTTCACTTTAGAATAATAACAAGTATCTACCTTCACTTTAGAATAATAACAAGTATATACCTTCACTTTAGAATAATAACAAGTATCTACCTTCACTTTAGAATAATAACAAGTATCTACCTTCACTTTAGAATAATAACAAGTATATACCTTCACTTTAGAATAATAACAAGTATCTACCTTCACTTTAGAATAATAACAAGTATATACCTTCACTTTAGAATAATAACAAGTATCTACCTTCACTTTAGAATAATAACAAGTATATACCTTCACTTTAGAATAATAACAAGTATATACCTTCACTTTAGAATAATAACAAGTATATACCTTCACTTTAGAATAATAACAAGTATCTACCTTCACTTTAGAATAATAACAAGTATCTACCTTCACTTTAGAATAATAACAAGTATATACCTTCACTTTAGAATAATAACAAGTATCTACCTTCACTTTAGAATAATAACAAGTATATACCTTCACTTTAGAATAATAACAAGTATCTACCTTCACTTTAGAATAATAACAAGTATCTACCTTCACTTTAGAATAATAACAAGTATCTACCTTCACTTTAGAATAATAACAAGTATATACCTTCACTTTAGAATAATAACAAGTATCTACCTTCACTTTAGAATAATAACAAGTATCTACCTTCACTTTAGAATAATAACAAGTATCTACCTTCACTTTAGAATAATAACAAGTATCTACCTTCACTTTAGAATAATAACAAGTATCTACCTTCACTTTAGAATAATAACAAGTATCTACCTTCACTTTAGAATAATAACAAAGTATATACCTTCACTTTAGAATAATAACAAGTATCTACCTTCACTTTAGAATAATAACAAGTATATACCTTCACTTTAGAATAATAACAAGTATCTACCTTCACTTTAGAATAATAACAAGTATCTACCTTCACTTTAGAATAATAACAAGTATCTACCTTCACTTTAGAATAATAACAAGTATCTACCTTCACTTTAGAATAATAACAAGTATCTACCTTCACTTTAGAATAATAACAAGTATCTACCTTCACTTTAGAATAATAACAAGTATATACCTTCACTTTAGAATAATAACAAGTATCTACCTTCACTTTAGAATAATAACAAGTATATACCTTCACTTTAGAATAATAACAAGTATCTACCTTCACTTTAGAATAATAACAAGTATCTACCTTCACTTTAGAATAATAACAAGTATCTACCTTCACTTTAGAATAATAACAAGTATCTACCTTCACTTTAGAATAATAACAAAGTATATACCTTCACTTTAGAATAATAACAAGTATCTACCTTCACTTTTAGAATAATAACAAGTATCTACCTTCACTTTAGAATAATAACAAGTATCTACCTTCACTTTAGAATAATAACAAGTATCTACCTTCACTTTAGAATAATAACAAGTATCTACCTTCACTTTAGAATAATAACAAGTATCTACCTTCACTTTAGAATAATAACAAGTATCTACCTTCACTTTAGAATAATAACAAGTATCTACCTTCACTTTAGAATAATAACAAGTATCTACCTTCACTTTAGAATAATAACAAGTATATACCTTCACTTTAGAATAATAACAAGTATCTACCTTCACTTTAGAATAATAACAAGTATCTACCTTCACTTTAGAATAATAACAAGTATCTACCTTCACTTTAGAATAATAACAAGTATCTACCTTCACTTTAGAATAATAACAAGTATATACCTTCACTTTAGAATAATAACAAGTATCTACCTTCACTTTAGAATAATAACAAGTATATACCTTCACTTTAGAATAATAACAAGTATCTACCTTCACTTTAGAATAATAACAAGTATCTACCTTCACTTTAGAATAATAACAAGTATCTACCTTCACTTTAGAATAATAACAAGTATCTACCTTCACTTTAGAATAATAACAAGTATCTACCTTCACTTTAGAATAATAACAAGTATCTACCTTCACTTTAGAATAATAACAAGTATCTACCTTCACTTTAGAATAATAACAAGTATCTACCTTCACTTTAGAATAATAACAAGTATCTACCTTCACTTTAGAATAATAACAAGTATCTACCTTCACTTTAGAATAATAACAAGTATCTACCTTCACTTTAGAATAATAACAAGTATCTACCTTCACTTTAGAATAATAACAAGTATCTACCTTCACTTTAGAATAATAACAAGTATCTACCTTCACTTTAGAATAATAACAAGTATCTACCTTCACTTTAGAATAATAACAAGTATCTACCTTCACTTTAGAATAATAACAAGTATCTACCTTCACTTTAGAATAATAACAAGTATCTACCTTCACTTTAGAATAATAACAAGTATCTACCTTCACTTTAGAATAATAACAAGTATCTACCTTCACTTTAGAATAATAACAAGTATCTACCTTCACTTTAGAATAATAACAAGTATCTACCTTCACTTTAGAATAATAACAAGTATCTACCTTCACTTTAGAATAATAACAAGTATCTACCTTCACTTTAGAATAATAACAAGTATCTACCTTCACTTTAGAATAATAACAAGTATATACCTTCACTTTAGAATAATAACAAGTATCTACCTTCACTTTAGAATAATAACAAGTATCTACCTTCACTTTAGAATAATAACAAGTATCTACCTTCACTTTAGAATAATAACAAGTATCTACCTTCACTTTAGAATAATAACAAGTATCTACCTTCACTTTAGAATAATAACAAGTATCTACCTTCACTTTAGAATAATAACAAGTATCTACCTTCACTTTAGAATAATAACAAGTATCTACCTTCACTTTAGAATAATAACAAGTATCTACCTTCACTTTAGAATAATAACAAGTATCTACCTTCACTTTAGAATAATAACAAGTATCTACCTTCACTTTAGAATAATAACAAGTATCTACCTTCACTTTAGAATAATAACAAAGTATCTACCTTCACTTTAGAATAATAACAAGTATCTACCTTCACTTTAGAATAATAACAAGTATATACCTTCACTTTAGAATAATAACAAGTATCTACCTTCACTTTAGAATAATAACAAGTATCTACCTTCACTTTAGAATAATAACAAGTATCTACCTTCACTTTAGAATAATAACAAGTATCTACCTTCACTTTAGAATAATAACAAGTATCTACCTTCACTTTAGAATAATAACAAGTATCTACCTTCACTTTAGAATAATAACAAGTATCTACCTTCACTTTAGAATAATAACAAGTATCTACCTTCACTTTAGAATAATAACAAGTATCTACCTTCACTTTAGAATAATAACAAGTATCTACCTTCACTTTAGAATAATAACAAGTATCTACCTTCACTTTAGAATAATAACAAGTATCTACCTTCACTTTAGAATAATAACAAGTATCTACCTTCACTTTAGAATAATAACAAGTATCTACCTTCACTTTAGAATAATAACAAGTATCTACCTTCACTTTAGAATAATAACAAGTATCTACCTTCACTTTAGAATAATAACAAGTATCTACCTTCACTTTAGAATAATAACAAGTATCTACCTTCACTTTAGAATAATAACAAAAGTATCTACCTTCACTTTAGAATAATAACAAGTATCTACCTTCACTTTAGAATAATAACAAGTATCTACCTTCACTTTAGAATAATAACAAGTATATACCTTCACTTTAGAATAATAACAAGTATATACCTTCACTTTAGAATAATAACAAGTATCTACCTTCACTTTAGAATAATAACAAGTATATACCTTCACTTTAGAATAATAACAAGTATCTACCTTCACTTTAGAATAATAACAAGTATCTACCTTCACTTTAGAATAATAACAAGTATCTACCTTCACTTTAGAATAATAACAAGTATCTACCTTCACTTTAGAATAATAACAAGTATCTACCTTCACTTTAGAATAATAACAAGTATCTACCTTCACTTTAGAATAATAACAAGTATCTACCTTCACTTTAGAATAATAACAAGTATCTACCTTCACTTTAGAATAATAACAAGTATCTACCTTCACTTTAGAATAATAACAAGTATCTACCTTCACTTTAGAATAATAACAAGTATCTACCTTCACTTTAGAATAATAACAAGTATCTACCTTCACTTTAGAATAATAACAAGTATCTACCTTCACTTTAGAATAATAACAAGTATCTACCTTCACTTTAGAATAATAACAAGTATCTACCTTCACTTTAGAATAATAACAAGTATCTACCTTCACTTTAGAATAATAACAAGTATCTACCTTCACTTTAGAATAATAACAAGTATCTACCTTCACTTTAGAATAATAACAAGTATCTACCTTCACTTTAGAATAATAACAAGTATCTACCTTCACTTTAGAATAATAACAAGTATCTACCTTCACTTTAGAATAATAACAAGTATCTACCTTCACTTTAGAATAATAACAAGTATCTACCTTCACTTTAGAATAATAACAAAGTATCTACCTTCACTTTAGAATAATAACAAGTATATACCTTCACTTTAGAATAATAACAAGTATCTACCTTCACTTTAGAATAATAACAAGTATCTACCTTCACTTTAGAATAATAACAAGTATCTACCTTCACTTTAGAATAATAACAAGTATCTACCTTCACTTTAGAATAATAACAAGTATATACCTTCACTTTAGAATAATAACAAGTATCTACCTTCACTTTAGAATAATAACAAGTATCTACCTTCACTTTAGAATAATAACAAGTATCTACCTTCACTTTAGAATAATAACAAGTATCTACCTTCACTTTAGAATAATAACAAAGTATCTACCTTCACTTTAGAATAATAACAAGTATCTACCTTCACTTTGGAATAATAACAAGTATCTACCTTCACTTTGGAATAATAACAAAGTATCTACCTTCACTTTAGAATAATAACAAGTATCTACCTTCACTTTAGAATAATAACAAGTATCTACCTTCACTTTAGAATAATAACAAGTATCTACCTTCACTTTTAGAATAATAACAAAGTATCTACCTTCACTTTAGAATAATAACAAGTATCTACCTTCACTTTAGAATAATAACAAGTATCTACCTTCACTTTAGAATAATAACAAAAGTATCTACCTTCACTTTAGAATAATAACAAGTATCTACCTTCACTTTAGAATAATAACAAGTATCTACCTTCACTTTAGAATAATAACAAGTATCTACCTTCACTTTAGAATAATAACAAGTATCTACCTTCACTTTAGAATAATAACAAGTATCTACCTTCACTTTAGAGATAATAACAAGTTATCTACCTTCACTTTAGAATAATAACAAGTATCTACCTTCACTTTAGAATAATAACAAGTATCTACCTTCACTTTAGAATAATAACAAGTATCTACCTTCACTTTAGAATAATAACAAGTATCTACCTTCACTTTAGAATAATAACAAGTATCTACCTTCACTTTGGAATAATAACAAAGTATAACAATACCTTCACTTTAGAATAATAACAAGTATCTACCTTCACTTTAGAATAATAACAAAGTATCTACCTTCACTTTAGAATAATAACAAGTATCTACCTTCACTTTAGAATAATAACAAGTATCTACCTTCACTTTAGAATAATAACAAGTATCTACCTTCACTTTAGAATAATAACAAATTATCTACCTTCACTTTAGAATAATAACAAGTATCTACCTTCACTTTGGAGATAATAACAAGTATCTACCTTCACTTTAGAATAATAACAAGTATCTACCTTCACTTTAGAATAATAACAAGTATCTACCTTCACTTTGGAGATAATAACAAGTATCTACCTTCAAGAATAATAACAAGTATCTACCTTCACTTTAGAATAATAACAAGTATCTACCTTCACTTTGGTCTGCACCTTCTTTAATAATAACAAGTATCTACCTTCACTTTAGAATAATAACAAAGTATCTACCTTCACTTTAGAATAATAACAAGTATCTACCTTCACTTTGGAATAATAACAAGAGTATAGTACTACCTTCACTTTAGAATAATAACAAGTATCTACCTCACTTTAGAATAATAACAAGTATCTACCTTCACAAATATTACCTTCACTTTAGAATAATAACAAGTATCTACCTACCTTCAACACTTTAGAATAATAACAAAGTATCTACCTTCACTTTAGAATAATAACAAGTATCTACCTTCACTTTAGAATAATAACAAAGTATATACCTTCACTTTAGAATAATAACAAGTATCTACCTTCACTTTAGAATAATAACAAGTATCTACCTTCACTTTAGAATAATAACAAGTATCTACCTTCACTTTAGAATAATAACAAGTATCTACCTTCACTTTAGAATAATAACAAGTATCTACCTTCACTTTAGAATAATAACAAGTATCTGCCTTCACTTTAGAATAATAACAAGTATCTACCTTCACTTTAGAGATAATAACAAGTGTAATCTACCTTCACTTTGGAATAATTGAACAAGTATCTGCCTTCAAAAACTTTGGAGATAATAACAAGGGTATCTGCCTTCAAAACTTTGGGAGATAATAACAA
>NC_134835.1:34088318-34120981 GCF_004210375.1 Tachypleus tridentatus
AAATGCAGAAACTTGACTTCGCTTCGTCGTGAATTCTGAGCATTGTCATAATATTTGTATTTTTTTAATTTGGTTACTTAAAGAAAGGCCAATTTCAATGAGCCACATAATCACACATATTTTATGGGTAAGCCCCTAGGTTATACTTTAGTCGTCACATTAACTATTCTGTTGCACTTAAAGAATGTGATCTCTTGGAAGGAGACCAACCAATTGCTGTTTGTATACTGTACGATATTACACAACTAAATTACTAGTAATTTGGTTACACTGTGGTAACCAATAAAGATATATTTCTCAAAAGCTTCAGCCAGTCTTGTCTCATCCATAACTGAAGCAGTACTGGTCTACAATAGAAACACACTATAACACAAAGTTGTGGTAGAACCTCAATGGCAAGTGGGTGATTTGGTGAAGTACAATCCACTTAGGTTGTTCAAATAATCGTATTTAAAAAAAAGTATATTTTAGTGTTCCATAGATTGTTTATATATTCCACCCCTCAAGTAGTTACACGGACAACACTATTATAGTTATATAGATACATGAGCTGCCATCTTGGTGCAGAATAGAAAACATCAGCTCCGACTGGGATCGTTTATGACGATTCATCATGTTCTTCAATTTCAAAATCCTTATACAGGTGCAAGTCCTAAAGCAAAAGTCCTTCTTTACAAAATTCAAATTTTCACCTCTTTTCGGGTATCATGAGACCTTTGTAGAATTTTATTCCGTTTTTCTTGAAGCAAATCGTGGAAGTTAACGCGGTATAAGTAGAACAAAACAACAGGACATCTTAGGCGTTACTGTAAGCTTTCCTCAGGACATCTCAAGCGTTACAAGCTTTTCTCAGGACATCTCAAGCGTTACTGTAAGCTTTTCTCAGGACATCTCAAGCGTTACTGTAAGCTTTCTCAGGACATCTCAGCGTTACTGTAAGCTTTTCTCAGGACATCTTAGGCGTTACTGTAAGCTTTCCTCCCCTAATTGGGACTAGGCCTCGATAAACAGAAGCTTTCCACGCATATTCTCTCAAAATATGTAATTTTAATTAGTATTAACATTCCATTGCATTCTAGTATTGTCCGTGCAATATTCTGATGAAATTTTTCTTTTTTATTTCTTTTATATAGATATAGACCCTTGGCAGCTATCTAGATCACTAAATGGGAAAAGACCGTTTTTATATGTATGTATTGTATATATTTACAATATACATATTGTAAATCAAACTTTCAGTCTTTCTCGGAACAACACCAGCGAAAATATCTTGACTCGCTAATAGCCTACAATATTCTTCAGACATCGAACTGCAATATATTTTCAATTTCAGATGATTATTAATGGCAGAAAATGAAGGTGATACCAAAACAACTGCTGAGAACTACAGCATTGAGGTCGACATAAGTGAAATCGACTCCAAATTTGTGGAAACGTCATATGGGCCAAAAATAACTTCATTTTATTTTTTATCACCTTTGGCTAAAGAACCCCAAGTCTGGTAATTCCAAAGTCTTTGTAAGATACAACTTTGACAATATTAAATAGGTTTGTTTTAAATTTCGCGCAAAGCTACTCGAGGGCTATCTGCGCTATCCCTAATTTAGCAGTGTAAGACTAGAGGGAAGACAGCTAGTCATTACCACCCACCGCCAAATGTTGGGTTACTCTTTTACCAATGAATAGTGGGATTGACCGTCACAATATAACTCCCCCACGGCTGAAAGGGCGAGCATGTTTGGTGCGACTCGAATTCGAACCAGCGACCCTTAGATTACGCAATTTGAACGCCTTAACGCGCTTGGCCATGCCGGGCCTATTAAAAAAGAAATACACAATACCTTGCGTAATCGGTTTCTTAACGAATTGAATTCAAAAAACAAAACAAACAAGATCTCTCAGAGGCTATTGCTACTTCAAGTCAAAAGATGATAACATTTTGAAGTACTTCACTATAAAAGTACTGGATTGATTTTATTCAAACATTATTATTAGTATCACAACTGTGTTGTGCCACTTCACTAAAAGTACTGGATTGTTTTATTCAAACATTATTATTAGTATCACTATGCCAACGAATAAAATATTCAAAAAATCCACATTCTAAACAAAATATTTTCAATTCCGAGATATTGGACATTTTGAATATTTTCCTGGATTTTACCATTAGCATAAACAAACGAGCGTTTATGATACAACCTACTTAGCAAACAGTCATAAGTGACTTAAATATGTCAGCCTAACAGCAGTTTTTAGTAAATCTACGGGATCTTCCTCTATTTATGAATAGTTTTGCGTAAGGAAACATCCTGCAATTAAGAATTACAACACATTTACGTAAATAATTCGAAGGACTACTTACTAACTTCATTTAACATATGTCAATCGGTTTATTTTCTTGGCTTCTTGTTTATTTCAGTTGTTACACTTTGTGACCTTAGACAGTTACTAGTCTAGTTTGGAAACAGTGTCTCCAGTCAGTCATCAGTTAAGTTTGGGATGAATATTTTCAGTTTGATACAAGTCCAGTTTAGCACCATTGTTTCCAGTCAGGTTGCTAGCTACTCTTTCATCTTGTATCCAGTATTTCCTTTCAGCTACTAACTAGTGTGTGTGTGTGTTTCCTCACAGCAAATGCACTTGCTGCGTCCATCGAGGGAAACGAACCCCTGATTTCAACGTTGTAAACTCGTAGGGTTATCGCTGTACCAGCGGGGGACTACTAACTAGTTCAAGTTGCCATAGCCAATCAGAATATACTATGATTAAATGTTTCTAAGAGTAGTAAATGTACACCAGACTTAGCGAGTGTCTGTCGCGCTCGATGTTAATTGAAACATGAACCGGAAACTTAAGTACGTTATATAAGAATGTTTGTCGAGATCAAGTAATCCACAGTTTTTATCAACTGTCTTAAAACGTCTGAGGTAGAAAACAGTGCCACATATTTTCCATTCCCTTGCTTATGATGTAAATGTTTCAAAATTTTGTTTGACTGTTTATTCATCTGAATTTGGAAACATAAAGTAAATGAAGTGAATATTTCAACTTTTTTCTAGATTCAGATATTTCTTTGACATGGATTCGCTAATTGACAACTAACTAAATTTTTTTTTGCAGGAAATGTAGCCCGTAGTGTCTAAATATACGTGGCTGACTTTTCAGTCAACAAATAGAACAATATATCGAAGTTTTCCTGTTCTTATATTTGATTCGCATTGAACAAAGATCACGTGGTCGAAGAATGACATTTTCTATTCGGCTTTGATATTATTGGTTTGATATTTAAAACCTGGTTTTATTTTAGCCACATTGTTACAGCGCTCAACTCTGTAATTTGAGGGTGTGGGTTCGAATCCCTGTCACACCAAATATACTCGCCCTTTCAGCCGTGGTGGTGTAATGATGTTATGATGAATTCCACCATTCGTTGATAAAAGAATAACCCAAGAGTTGGCGGTAGGTAATGAAGACTAGCTGCCTTCTTTCTAGTCTTACACTGTTAAATTAAGGACGACTAGCACAAATAGCCCTCGTGTAGCTTTGTGCGAAATTCAAAAACAAACAAACAAACTTTCGTTACAGATCTAGTCACCCCTTGTTTTATTTCAGTGCCCTATTTTTTGTATGCGTAGCTTGTAGAAAATTTTTCTCAAAGTTATGCTTTCGCAGACGATTGCAAATATTATTGCCTCCCGCGTAACTATTGATTTCCCTCTGTTATTTATCTTACGCTCCGCTATACTTGATTTGGTTATTCAATAAAATTGGGGAAAACAAATACAAAAAACAAACTTTTTTTTTATTTCGCGCAAAGCTACACGAGGGCTATCTGCGCTAGCCGCCCCTAATTTAGCAGTGTAAGACTAGAGGGAAGACAGCTAGTCATCACCACCCACCGCTAACTCTTACACTACTCTTTTACCAATGAATAGTGGGATTGACCGTCACATTATAACGTCCCCACAGCTGAGAGGGCGAGCATGTTTGTACGACGGGGATTCGAACCCGCGATCCTCGGATTACGAGTCGAACGCCTTAACCCACCTGGCCATGCCGGGCCAAAAATAAATATCTTACAAGGTTGCGCCCTCTTTCCTTCTTCGAATTAATATAATTATTTTGCTATTCATAAGTGCTGTAATATATATGTCACATTGTATCTTTCATGTCATCTTTCAAAATTAGTTTTCTCGTTTTTTAGGCAAAGCTCGAATTATTTCACATTCGTTATTAAACATAAAAGGTGGTGTTAAAACATAAAAGGCAAATTAATTGGCAAAAGTATATTTATAACGAGCATAAATTTTCAGACAATTAAAGCACTTTTTATAATTTTTAGTATAATAATTTTTCTCGATAAACTTACGTTCAAAATTAATTTAAATATACAAATAATATGGAATAAAAAACACATGAAGTATGATGCGCGTGATATATATATACATAATTTCAATTAACAGTTACATCCGCTAGGATTTATTGTAACTTTCTGAGACATCCTGGAATTAGCCCTGCTTTACCTTTTTAGTATCGCCTTCAGGTATTAGTAAAAAACACCTCTTCAATTAGTGTTATAAACATTCTGCAACGAACACATCATGTCGAATTCGAGTCATTGCAAATCTTTCTTGTTTAAAGCGTTTACTTTTATCTCAAGTTAGAGATGTTGTTGAGATCAAAGTGTATGAAATTCGAAAAGAAAGAGATATTACGCTGATGTATCGATTACTTCTCCTGACAAAGTTATGTCTTTGTAAGTAGAAAATAGAATATTTGGACAAGATGAATTGTAACTAACTGAGGTCTTGTTGAGAAATGTATTATCTAATAACAACATCTAATTTTCTGTCCTCTGTAGGCCTGTATGGCCGAGCGCGATAAGGCATGCGCTCGGAATCTGAGGGTCGCGGGTTCGCATCCGAGTCGCGCTAAACATGCTCGCTCTCCAGCCGCGGGGGCGTTATAATGTGACGGTCAATCCTACTATTTGTTGGTAAAGTAGCCCAAGAGTTGGAGGTGGGTGGTGATGACTAGCTGCCTTCCCTCTAGTCTTACACTACTAAATTAGGGACGACTAGCACAAATAGCCCTCGAGTAGCTTTGTGCGAATTTCAAAACAAACAAACTGTCCTTTATATTAAGAAACAAGCAACCGACAATGAACCCAGTGTATGTTAGATTATTGTTTAAATTTTTAAATGGCCCTCTAGTGGCTTAGGATGAGTCTAAGTACTTATAACAACAAAACTTTGATTCTGATAACGACAATGGGCAAAGCACAGGTAATCCATTGCGTGATTTTAGGATTAGCAAGAAAAAATATTTAAAACGATTTATGATTTTAAAATAACATAAATTTATGTTTTAAAACAATAACTTCCGATCATCACAGTGTTTCATCCGGTGGTTAATAAAACAAGAGGGAACCATCTACAGCCACAACACTTGAATTGTTTTTAGGCAATGTTAGAATAAATATATTAATATATGAAACATTTTTCCTCTGTTTATTAGCTATATTTTTGTGCGCCAGCAAAAGCATGGGGTTCGCACATACCCGATTCTATTCCATTATTCATCAGGATCTCTGGCACACTATCTTTAAATTGAAATTCTTTCAGGTAGAATTAGAGTAAAATAATCAATGAGATCTTGACCGAGGTCAAATGCATCAATTAAAGGGCTTGACCTCGTAATTTAAAAAACTCGTTAGGTCTCAATTCGGTCAAAATATAACGGGTTATGAGATGAGTGTTTGCACTTAATAAACGGACTCAGAGTCATTCTACGCGCCGCTATGCCACGGTTAAAAATGTTGCGTTTTGAGTCAATTTGGAAGGGGACTGTCTTACAAAGCTAAAATAAAAGTAGTATTACTTCAGATATTTTTGTGTTTACTGTGGAATCAAACCATAGATTTGAGCGTTGCAAATGTGCAGACCAACCCCTCCCACCAGGGCACTTCTTTGAGTGAAAAACATCATTACTAATATTTGTTACAAGTTTTTTATGTATTTAGTGATAACAACAAAATGGGATAAAGGGAGAATTTTGTTGTTTTTTTTTTGTCACGAACCAGGGGTCGGTTCCCCTCGGTGGGCTCATCAGATAGCCATATGTGTCTTTGCTATAAGGGAAACACCCCACACACACACACGAACCAAAGTAAAGTTTCAACGCAAAATTTATTACGTGTACAAATTAAAATATTAAACAAACCATCTTTAATTTTAGCAAATTGTGTCTGCAGCTGTTGCATTTGCTGAAATTGATAAAAGCGTAACTTATGTCAAGTAATTCACACTTAACTTTAACACTGGTATCAGTTCTGTAAAATTTGGGTAACCAATGAAGTTAAGTGTCGTATTTTCATAGTTTAAGAGTAACAGTGAGTGCATGGGTAGGCACGTGTGTATATTTGTTAGCTATCAAGCTATAGGATTAACTCTTTTTTTTTTACTATTGTTTGGTTTAATATTCTAATTTTTAAAATTAACTATTATCAGAACATATCGAGGAAGTAAAACAGCTACTTTATAAACTTGCATTTTGAAATACTCGCGTTTAAACTAAATACTCTGAATTAGTTCATTTCAAAATATTTGCGCAAAACTACTCTATAGCTGTTACTAATTTCGAACTGAACACCAACCGCTACCTCTTTGAGTACACTTGTCTGAACGAATAGTGGGATCTGACCATCACACTTATAGCCCACCTATGGCCTCGTCGCGCATTTGTTGCTACAATGGGATGGCAACCATGAATCCCTGAATTCACTTTCCGGTCATTAACACCGCTAGGCTATGCTCCCGTCTGAAAGATGACAGAAAGTCATGCTGACCTATATACTTGTAAAACATGATACTGACCTACCTGAATGGTTTGTTATATTGTTCGTTGTGCCGAATGTAGACATGCGATATTTATAACTAATATTCAGGATGGTTATTTTATAATATGCAAAAGAAAAAAATTACTATTTACATTTTATATTAACATGACAGCAAAGTTCCATTGTCTTCTAAGATTTCATTTATTGGCTGTAACTCACATATTGTATTCATTTTCGAATGTAACTAACTGTAAAAGATTTATCGTTATGCATTTATTTTAATACTTACATTTGTTTTATTATTGTCTTTTAATGCATGTGACGTATATTGTTGTATGTGTATTGTTCAAGTCCCGTCTGTTCTCTAAATATGTAAAAAAAATTACTGAGAGTAAGAATAAACAATATTTGTTTTACGAAAACACTAATGTGTTCGAACATTGTTGAACGTTCTAGAAACCCACCTTAAGCTATATAAACCAACGCACCAAAAAACAGTAAGAATATTAATAATATTAATCAGCTACAGTCTGTGATATAATTGTGATTAACGTCTGTTAATCGGAAAACTACAGAATTTAACCAGGAATGTTTATAGATTTCAAACATTACAAATTCTTCAGATTCAATGAATTAACTTCGGACGTTTGCATTTCTACGAGGACATTAAATATCTTCATCGGTAAAAAGTCGGCGGTACGAGGCCAACCAAGCTAGCTAGCTTAAGCAAGGTGTGACAATATCAACTCAAAATTAATTTGCTCGTCGTGGACCCGGAACTTTAATAAAATAATCAGTTCTATACCGGATATGAGACTCTATATTGTCTGTAAGTTTGTAAAACTGTTTTATAAATCATTATTTATAATTTATATTTGTAAACATCACTATTATAAATTGTGTTGTTGTTTACATAGTAAAATATATGTATATTAAGAAAGAAAATTGTGCGTTTCAATCTTATTTACAAATATGATAAATATTAACATTTAATTAACTTCAAATTCAAATTTCCAGTTATTTCAAATAATAATACGTAAAGTACGTAACATAATAAATCGGAGAGTTGTTTAAAATAAATTAACACTAGGCAAATTAATTATTTAAAGTTTGTAATGCTTTTTACCGATCTGTCTCAGAATAAGGAAATATATACATGAACGTAACAATTAGAAGTTGTTATGTCTTACACGCTTCGAGAAAAAGTGATTTCCTGAACGTCCCCAAACTCTATTGATCTGATGTTATTATTCCCTAACATATTAACAACATTGAAAATCTTCGCTTCAGAGATAACCTGTGAATCTGAATCCGTGTAATGTACTGGAAGAAAGCAATAGTGTTTTATTTAACTTGTAGCAGTTGCCCACCACAAAACTGAAGGCAGTTTATATTCCTCTAACACTGCAGATATGTATGCCTTTGTATGATCGGGTAACCTGATTGATAACTTACTTTGTTTTTATAGAGAAGACATTTTTTATTTTATTTTAAGAGTTCTATATTTTAATAATAGATATATAAAACCAGGAGACTTCGCGTCGATAAAAAACTACATTTACAATAGTTGTTCGAAAATGATTGTCACCGTTTTACAGATATGACAGACTTAAATCAATTATCAACCACGTGTTACATACAAACAATCAGACAGGATGATGAATTTTTTTATATTTCTTACCAATAACTAGTTGTTCCTATGTTTCTATTTCTGTGCGTGTAGTCGTAGTTGTATTTAGTGTATAAAATGTTTTTTTGCATTTTGCTTCATTATATTAGTATATTTTGTACAAAATTTATGGGTGTTAATAGTAGTACTTATTATGTTAAATGTTTTAATATGTGTATTCATGGTAGTAATATTGTATTAAACGTTTTTATGGGTGTTAATAGTAATATTCATTATATTAAATGTTTTAGTATGTGTGTTCATAGTAGTAACAATGAATTAAACGTCTTTTTATGGACGTTAATAACAGTATTTATCATATTAAAAGTTTTATTATGTGTGTTCATAGTGTTAATAGTGTATTAAACGCTTTTTATGACTACTTATAGTAGTATTTATTATATTAAATGTTTTAGTATGTGTGTTTATAGTAGTAATAGCGTATTAAACATTTTTAATGGGTGTTTATAGTTTAGTGAATTAAATATTTTATTATGTGTTTAAAGTAATATTCAGTGCGTTAAACGTTTTTGTACGTGTGTTCATTACAGGCCTGGCATGGCATAGCGCGTTAAGACGTGCGCTTCGTAATCTGCGGGTTCGCCCACGAGTCGCGCCAAACATGCTCGCCCTTTCAGCCGTGTGGGCGTTATAATGTGACGGTCAATCCCACTATTCGTTGGTAAAAAAGTAGCCCAAGAGTTGGTGGTGGGTGGTGATGACTAGCTGCCTTCCCTCTAGTCTTACACTGCTAAATTAGGGACGGCTAGCACAGATAGCCCTCGAGTAGCTTTGTGCGAAATTCCAAAAAACAAACAAACAAACAAACAAACGTGTTCATTACAGTAATTCTGTATTAAGAGTTTTTATGTGTGTTTATAGTAGTATTTATTATATTAAACGTTTTTCTATCTATGTTCATAACAGTAATAGTGTATTAAACAAACCATCAAAAACAAGATTTAATAACGACGAATTTCATTTAAGAATATTAAGTTTTGTATAATTTTTTTATCTAACATGATGTACATTTTCAAGAAAAAACATGAATGAAATCTGATGAGTTTGAGATCAATGATTGTAAGTGATTGGTTTGAAAACAAGATAACTTTTGAAAAAACGGTTTGTTTGTGTTTTTTTTTTTATTTTGCGCAAAGCTACACGAGGGCTATCTGCGCTACCCGTCCCTAATTTAGCAGTGTAAGACAGTAGTTTTCAATAGACTAGAATAACGAAATCATGATGGTTTAATAATAAAGATAAATAAAAAACAACAAAATCATTTTCAAGTACTGTGTCTAAAAGTTAAAAATAAACCCGAAGATTACTTTATCTCTCGATTCAATAATTGTCACTCAGATATATCGATTTGGAAGAATATCATCCCACATAGAATAAGGGCGAATCGAGAAAACTAGAAGGTAGGTTTCCTATACTGGTGGAATGTATGATATGGTGTGTGTGGTTTGATTTGGTTTGTTTTGAATTTCGCGTGTAATGTTTTAATTGTATTTTACTCACTAAGCCTATATTTAAATAGCTTTTGAAGAATATGCAGCTTTTAGAGACTGCCGCGCCATCTAGTGTTCATATAGCAAAATGCATGTATTTTGTGAAAACAATCCAATATTATTTTTGGCTTTTTTTTTTTTTAAACAACGTTTTCAAGTTGTTTATCATTTCTAAAACTCAAAATAAGTTGCATTTGAAAACTTGCTCTTTCGTAAAGAGTAAACATTTGTAATTCGTGTGTTTTTTATAACTTACTAAGCAATATATGATGAATTATAGTGTCTTTCATTACACTTGTATAGCTATTGGTTTAACCAAGATAGAGAGAGGTGTTGTTGGAGAGGGAACGTTCTTTGAAAAACGCCTCTTTTCTTCAACGTTTTTTCAACCTGTCTGTCTATATTATTAGTAATGCTTTTCAATATTCAGTTGGATCACCTGTCATTATAACTAGATTCTGCGCACAGCAGATGCTTGAAGACATTGTTTAATGTTAGTCCTTTCGTCGAGATGTATATCGTCTAAATTGATTGCGAGACATTAGTCAAGGACGATGGTGACAAACCTGACGTCCAAGTTCATCTTTAGGACGTTATCTTGAGGTTAGAGGGATTTGATGACTTTTCCTAACATAATAGATTACTGAGATTACAGTATTAATACCATGTTTTTTAGTAAAGAAGTGGAAATTTTAGATTGCGGGAATTCAAATCTCTGCTTTTCACTACCGCTACCTGGATTAGCCAAACGAAACTATCATGTCTCGAAGCCACAAATCTCAGTTTTAATTTTATTAGTTGCAAAAGGTGATATTTTTGACAGCATACTTGAACTATGTCAACCAGATTGCATGTCTCACAAATCCAGTACGAATATTGAGAGCAGCTGTTATCCACCAGATTGGAAACATATAACTATGGATACACGTGTGAATGTTATTCGCACTTCTAAAAAATATGAAAAAGTCTTCCTTAGGCGGCTACAACACTTTCAATTCCATTTACTGTCCATAAAAACCTGAAAAGACAAAGTACTTTACGTGATTTTTAATTTATTATTTCTCTTGCTGCCAGTGTAGGAAAGGCTGACACTCAATTCATCGGACCACTATAATATACTTTAAAACACCCAACTTGTGTTAGGGGTACTGCGGAAACCACACTGAGACAGAGTTTTCAGACTAATTCTCGGCTTGACATACAACACTTTTTGTGGTGTCCTTTACCAGGTAAAGTTAGAAAAACTTGGCTGTTTTGTTTTTAATAACTGACGGTAAAACTCATATTTCTGTAACATCATGTACTCTTTTTCGTTAATTATACGCTAGAAAAGTAGAAACAGTTATATATTTAAATATACTTGATACCATGAATATTTGACATTCTACATCACGAAAGTCAAAAATAATTTGCATGTTAGTTGTTTAAGATACACACACGGCTAATTTTACTGCTCTCATCTATGTTATCGAAACCTGATATTTAGTTTTGTAATTTTTCAGGCTTACTGCTAAGCCACTGGGAGTTGTAAGAAAATAGAAATTACAATTACTTGTAGATTTATAGTTTACCACTAGATGGCAATCATACCGTGCAATTGTCAAAGGTTTATTTATTTTTAAACTTGACGTGTCGTCAGCAACATGGCTGTATAAACACAATTTTTTTGTTATTATTGCATTCTTTATATCTATCTCACTAATTAAATTTTATACATATAATTGTATATTTTTATTTTATCAGTATATATCACTTATTTCAATATAACTGCTAGACTTTTAAGCTCGCTTTTTTCTTTTTTATGTATTTCTCAACCTATGTATATTTTATCCAAGTTTCGTGTTTCACTTATTTAGTTATTCTTTCATTTATATAATTTTGCTTCATCATTGTCTTTCTCCCTAATACTTCTATTCAATCTTAACATTTTTGTTTGTAATTAATTATTTGAACCCGATGCATATGCTTTTTTTTTTTTTTTTATCGAACGACGCTACACAATCACTGCAGAAAAATGTTTACTTGTTTTGAACTTTGGAAGATTTGTTTTTGAATTTCGCGCAAAGCTACACGAGGGCTATCGTCGATTACAGTCCCTAATTTAGCAGTGTAAGACTAGAGAAAAGGCAGACTAGTCATCACCACCCACCGCCAACTCTTGAGCTACTCTTTTACCAACGAATAGTGGGATTGATCGTCACATTATAACGCCTCCACGGCTAAATGGGTGAACATGTTTGGTGTGACAGGGATTCGAACACGCGACCCGCAGTGTAGGAGTTGAATGCCTTAACCATCTGGCCAAACTTTGGAAGAAAGTCTGTTTATTGGCATGAATCTCAAACGTTCTGTTGAACCGTTTTAATGTATTAAAGTTCTACATTTCATTGAAAGGCACGCAGATTGAAATATCGAGTTCAACATTTTACCGTTGAAAAGAAGCTAAACAACAAATCACAAAGAAATATATAACCGTATCTTTATGTGCATAAAAGAAACGGCTAGCTTTCGTGCTAAAGATATTACAGATATACTTAAAATACAACATCCTGTGGCCTCCATGATTGATACAAGTGATGGAAATGTTTTTTCTGGATTTTTTTGTTACAGGGCTAGGTGTTGTCGAATGGTTAACATGTTTGTTTTGTGGATCCGAAGGTTCACGATTTGGGTCTGTTTTTCAGAAAGAAAAAGAAAAAAAAAACGTCTTTCGCTCTTTTGAGTCTGTAAGTACGTTGTAAGAGTGACGATTAATTTCAAATATTAATTTAGAGAAAAGAACACCAGGAGTATTCGGTCTGCAGAATTATTCATTACCTGGTTTCTCGTTTGTCTATCAGTTCAAAATTAAAGATAATTTTGGACAGATAGACCTCGCATAGCTTTGCGTGAAAATCCTAAAATTAAACATTTATAACATCTGTTATTCACGTTATTGTCGGCAAAAGCCAAGAACGTTTAGGACTAACTAGCTTGAACCTTCAAACATGAGCTTACAGTTTCGGTATTATAAAAGCATTCCAATTTAATTTATTCTATGTTTGTACTTTGAAAAGGACCACACTAGGGGTCTAAAGGTTGCACTTATTCTTATATTCTAACTACCCACAACAAGATATCAAATATTTTGAATGAGTACTTGATGTGTAAACCCATCCTTATGTTAGTTCGAATGATTTTGTAAACGTAATGCGTATGTCTCAAACGTTATTTTTATACCACTCTAATTTTAAATCAGAGATGGCGAAACTAAGACGACTGTGAAAAAACGAAAAAACAAGCGCAATCTAAGGTGATTTTTTTTGTATCATGAATGTTAGGCCTTAACCAACTTCGATTCTTTGCATGACAACAAAATGTATCGTTTTATAACTCATAATGTAAGTAAATTACGACGTAAAAAATAAATTATTGAAATGATATTTTATTACAATATTCAGACTATTCTCTACGTTAAGTATCTAAAAGTTATTTAAGTAGAGAGAACAGTCTCTATGTATATTATATACAAGACTTATCGCTGAAATAATGTTGCAACAATATTCGGTTTAATTTTAAGCAACTATAGCTTTCATCATCAATAATAGTATAAATAACTGTTACCATGAGTGTCAATTTACGTCACGCGCAGCTACACGAAACAAGTACAAACTTAAACGTTACTCAAATAAAGACGCTATGTTTATTCCCAGACGTGAAGAGCACTCTTGTGTAGTTATTTTATTTTTTGTAAGTCTTGTCACATTAATACCAGGTAAGGTACCGGAAATTACGAATGAAATCATTCATAATAAGCAATAGATAAATTTTCATTCGAAAGTGTTTGTTATAGCGTAAACATATTTCTCGGTTTTATGTATTTAAGTCGCAATTAGGCCTAACATGGCCAGGTGGTTAAGGTACTCGACTCGTAATCAGAGGGTCGCGGGTTCGAATCCAGTTGCACCAAACATGCTCGCCCGTTCAGCCGTGGGGGCGTTATAATGTGACGGTTAATCCCACTACTCATTGGTAAAAGAATAGCTCAAGAGTTGGCGGTAGGTGATGATGACTAGCTGCCTTCCCTCTAGTCTTACACTGCTAAATTAGAGACGGCTAGCGCAGATAGCCCTCGAGTAGCTTTGCACGAAATTCAAAACAAAACAATAAAACAAAAATTGCAATTACTTTTACTTAACACAGTGAAAGCGTAACAACTGGTTGTGTTATTTCTGGCAAACAAGACTCGTTGTTTCTCTGTGTTTTATTTCAGCAATTTGATTATCAAACAATGACTTTCTGATATATTTTCTACCATCTGCTTGCAATTTAAATTTCAGTACCTTCTCCTTTGTGATTGTTGTTTACGTGCCGTGTGTTATCATAAAGTTATTCGGTTTATTTGTTTGTTGCTAGGCGCAAGATAAACGATAGGCTGTCACAACTATACCCCACGCGAGTACAGAAACCCTGTTTTTAGTGATATAGGCCTTCAGACTTACCGCTGAACCATCTGAGGGTGAGCGGAGACGTATTTCATATATTTTTATTAATTTCTAACATATGCAACAGCCTTTACATTATCAAACTTAATATAAATACATATTTAATTACATTGTTCATGTTTAATAAAGTTATGTTTTGTTTGTTTGTTTTGAATTTCGCGCAAAGCTACACGAGGACTATCTGCGTTAGCCGTCCTTAACTTAGCAGTGTAAGACAAGAGGAAAGGCAACTAGTCATCACCACCCACCGCCAACTTTTGGGCTACTCTTTTACTACATAATATAGTGCATTGTAATTATATAATTATTACATTATAACGCCTCCACGGTTGAAGGGGCAAGCATGTTTGATGTGAGGGGGGATTCGAACCCTCGACCTTCAGATTACGAGTCGGGTACCTTAACCACCTGGCCATAAATGGTTATGAGAAAATAATTTCCACGAAAAGAGTGCCGAAGGTTGCCTGGAGAGATCACCTTTTTTAACCACTCCCGTATTCGAATCCTCGTCACACCAAATATGGCCACACTCACGACTGAGCATGGCGTGTGGATTTCAAAATCAAGAAATAAAAAATATTTTTTTACTTTTAATTTTGGTTCTATTTACTCTTGAAACAGAAATATTTCGAGGACTCTACAAATGTTCATGTTGTTTTTTTTTTAATTTGTATATTTAATTATTAATAGTTCTTAGATCCGAGCCACTCAGGTCATATTTGGCTAAAATTTAGTCCGATCAAATTATTTAACAAAATCAAGAAACAATAAAGCTTTGTCGGCATTGTACTCACATCCTTCCACTATGTCACCCGCTGGTACAGTGGTAAGTCTACAGATTTACAACCCTAAAATTAGGGGGTCGATCCTCCTCGGTGGACTCAGGAGATAACCCAATGTGGCTTTTGCTATAAGAAAACACACACGCACTCCTTTACTAACATATGCTAAATGTATTTATTTATTAACCTATATTTTTTAATGGTAGAAATAACATGAGTTTTATTCATTGGTTACTCTTATATTTGATCTTCCCCTAGTAGCACAGCAGTATGCTTACGGAATTTCAACGCTAGAAATCGCCTTTCAATAACTGTGGTGGGCATAGTACAGAGGACCAATTGTCAAGCTTTACTCTTACCTACAAACAATTTAATCACGTGCGGGACTGATATATTTATTAGCATTTCATTTTGGTACTATAAATACTTAGTTATGTTAGATATTTAAACGTCAAGGTGTATTAAAGTTACGCATATTTGATTAACTAAAATATTTTCAATGTTACGAATTTCTGCTTGATCGTTTAAATACAAAGCACTTAGTTTATAACCATTACATGTCAGGGAAACTTAAAATGGAGGGAAAATTGGAAGCTAGAAAAAGGCCAATAAAATGAGCAATTCGTACGAGAAAATTATTTTCATTAAATTCATAATTACTATATGCAAGAAAGATGAAAATGGGTTTTCAGAACTTGAATTATGCTTCAAAATTAAGGGTAGGTGAGAAGAGTTTTTGGATATGTTCACGTTAGGCCTTGTTTTCGATCTTCGAGAACCAGTGATATGGAGTACTTCCACATTTCCGTCCCTGCATACAGAGCAATTACAGAATAATCGTAAGTTTTATAATGTCATTATTTGTTTTTATTCATCCATTCACGTGATAAATTTTCTCTAGGTTTCGCAGCTAGTCCGATCAGCATTGAATTTAATAACGTGGAACATTTTGTGATTGATGGAGGTAAGCATTTCAAAACTAAGTCACATATCAGAAAAATTTTTCTTTAGCGGCGATCTGAGGTTTTCTGTGTATGATCAGAGCTTTGTAATAAGGCGCAGTCTGAGGGTTTCTATCTATGATCAGAACTTCAACGTAAGATAAAATTATTTCGCAACGGTAAAGAAGTAAAACCAGAAAAACCACAGGTTAAATTAACTTATTCCATATTAAAATAAATGACTTACAACTTAATAACTAACTGTGATTACAAAGCTGGAAATATTGGTTGTTTCAGTATTTCAGTTGTTTCGTATTTATCACTAATGCTGACTGGGATGCTAAATCTTTGACTGGTAAGACTTCTCATCTCTAGTTAAATCTTTACAGAGGTTATTTAGTACATCCTACATAAATTTACTCATCTCAAATTGAGTTTTTTATTATAAAATTATAGTCATCAATTTTCGATGAGCAGGATTAAAGCCAAGACCTCTAACAGACCGGGTTAATACCCTGTAAATTAATTTTAAGAACCAAATCACTGAGAACCAGATTCTTATTAAGAAACTTTTTTAAAAAATTCAAGGTCCCGTAATATAAAATCTAAATCAGGAAACAATAATGTCCAATGGAAGAACTATCTTCTGCCAGAAGCTGAAAGCGAAAGGATTTTTAGTGATTTTAATTGTTATTAGTATTAAATACGTTTAATGCAAAAACGTTTTATTACAGCTAATAAAATGATGAAGAAATAATAAAGATCGAATGTTGTGTCATTAATTTTGCAGAATCAAAAAATAAAAACTTTAAACCGAGAATAATTAAACGATCAGCAGAGGTTGATATCCCTTACGACCAGTACGAGCAGTGGGTTGAGGAATATTACGAAGGCTATGATAAGTTACCTGAATTTGAAAAGGCGGGAAATATTGCAAAACATGAAAACCAGGAATTGTTCGAGGATTCAAGGGAAGAGGTGAGGATATTATCTTTTATTTAGTTGTTTGGTTTTATATAGTAATAATAATTGTAAAATATCCATACTGTTATCGTAGTCTCAACTTATCATGTTAAAGAGGGTTAGATTGTAATCCCATCGTGATTGGATTCGAATTGAAGTAAAACTTTAAAATGTTTATCGCCGTGAGATATTTTTACTGACTATGTAATCATTTTCAAGTAAGAGAAAGAACGTTTACAACAACAAAGCCTGTTGTTTTAGCAATTAGAGGCTTTACCTCAAGCAACCTAAGTCTGTTTGTTTGTTTTTGTTTTGGAATTTCGCACAAAGCTACTAGAGGGAAGGCAGCTAGTCATCACCACCCACCGCCAACTCTTGGGCTACTCTTTCACCAACGAATAGTGGGATTGACCGTCACATTATAACGCCCCCACGGCTGGGAGGGCGAGCATGTTTGGCGCGATGCGGGCGCGAACCTGGGACCCTCGGATTACGAGTCGCACGCCTTACGCGCTAGGCCATGCCAGACCCACAACCTAAGTCAATGACTCTGTACAGCACTGATAGAAATGAGCAATTATCTTAAAGAAAATTATAAATAACAGCACAATAGTTTGTGTGAAACGAACTCTCAAAGCCCAACTAAATCTTAAAATTGTTATTTTACGATTCCCCCACTCAAAAGAAATACCATAGCTGAATGTTTCGTTATTTTCACTCCATTTCGAACCAGAACAATAATGTATTCTTAGCTGAATGTTTAGTTATTTTGCTCTATGAGATGACTCGATATGAAACCTAACACTCGAAACATTATTCTATAATATACCAATGTTTTTAAAATAGTTTTAATGGGAGAAAATATTGTGTATGATGCGACATTTTAGTATTACTTTTCCGTTGTTTGAGCTAAGATTATTCAAATTTTTAGCTGATCTAAAAGAAAACACGAGTCTTCAAAGAAAAAAATAACAGTATTTTCACTGTAACGAAAAGTTATTGTAAAGTTAACTAATTATATGTTTATGATTACCTTACATAAAATGGAGTGAATTATCTGTATTCCTTGTATACTTAAATAGTTTCATCAAAGGACTAAGCAAATCAAGGACTTTATAAAAACACAAAGGAAAACGTTATTGATAGTGGCAGTTTTGACAGTAATACTTCTGACCTGTTTTTGTTGCATTAGCACGGGAATCTGTAAGTACTTCTATTTCATATACTATTTAATGACAATAAGCATTAACTTCTGTTGGTATTTGCAACTGTCAAAACAGGAAACAAAATAAACATATCAAAACAGACGCTGATGATGTAACATCTATTTTTTTTCTTCTGGAACTAATTCCGTATTGCTTGCTATTTTTGTCACGTTAGGTTTGCTATTCTAGGACAGTTAAAGTTTATCGAAAACTATTATTTTTGCCCTTTTTCATGCTCAAGTATCATATAATCTGTGTTTTTCTAAATGACAAGTTTTTGTTAAATAATTTATGAGAAGCAATCGTGATGAAGATGACACTTATAGACTAATAAATACACAAATAAAAGAAATAACTAAACAGTATTCGCCTCTTACATTCCATCCGTGATAGTGGGGAGAGATTTCTTTTAGATGTTATTATGTTTTGCGCTATTTTACAAACTAAAAGTAGGTTTTTATTTACAATGTCATGTAAATGATACATTCGTCAAATAATTTTCCTTCTTATTCATCTGCCTGTTCGTCCGTTAGTACATCTGTCTATGTATATGCTTGTTTAACAGTCAGTAGGCCTAGAGATAGCATATATATAACTGTTTCCAGTGGCGGATTTAATGTTATGTTGGTCCAGGAGCTAATATTTGTTTAGGCCCTACATACCATGTAATGTTGCATATAATAAAATTATAAATAAAATTATCATTAAGACCATGAACTCTGAGGCTGTACCCCTCTTGCCCCTACATAAATACGCCACTGATTGTTGCTGAAACAATGTTCGGGATAGCTTTTACAAATATTTATTTCTTTTACTTTAGTTTATTATTTTGAAATACTCGCCTTTAATATGCGTTACTACTTGTTTTTACACGTCACATTCTTACACGTTTTTATCAAAATCGTTTCAGGTAATATTATTTGTAGTCACATTTTCTTTGACTTTTGTGACGTGAAGAAGACCAGGCTTGATGCAGAAATATACGTGATGAATAACAAGCCAGGCACCTGGGTCAGGAACGAAAAGACTCTAAAATATAATCCTACAGATGGCGAAAAAATAGCGTATAGGGAAGTAATGCATCGCATCACCTTTCTAGATTTTGTGGTACAAAGGCTTAACTTCATAGCTTTTCTAGTTTTCATTAAAACAAACAAACATTATAACCGACCTAAATATATGCCATTTTCGGATTTATTTGTACATGTTATCCATTAAATTATTGAAAATTAGGTTGGGTGAACTTGTACAATAAGAAACCAAAACAATCCCACTATGTTTATGTTTGAAAACAGCGACCAAATTGGGTTGTTACTTTCTATCTAATGTTGCATTATTAACAAGGTAAATAAATGAATATTTTATATATGTGTGTGTGTGTGTATGTGAAGAATATAATATTAATACGCATGTATTCATTTAGATTAAAATTTAGTGAAATCTTATTTCCACAAGATACATATATGTATATACAAATGTGTGTCCCTTATCTCACTACTCCTAGGTCGCTGGATAGGTATTAATAAACTCTGTAATAATATGTTACCTTATAAATAAATTGTGTGAAAGTTATGATTTTTGTGTTGTTTATAATACCGTTCACCCACAGTAATTTTTAAATTCATAACTAGGGCAAAGGATTGATACCTCATCTTGTATAACATACGAATGTGTTTATGTGTGTGTACATAAATCAACACAACCTCTTTCGAACACGTCAAATATCTAAATAAATTTGAAAGGATTTCTCTGGAAATGTGCTTTAATTAATGTAATTTTTATACTATATATAAAACAGGCATCTTTTTCTTTTCAACGCATCCCTCCCCACAGTACTGTTTCATTTTGACCCAAGGAATGTCTAATAAAAACGATTTTCTGTTTATAAAAACACGTCTGTGAACGTGTTTCAAAATTACCACAACCTCAGAGACTGAGGAATTTAATATAAATGGCTAATCGTGACACCATTATGGCAAACTATTTTTTCGACATGGCAAAAATTACTCTCAGTGTTCCAAGTTCGTGAAAATATTTGAATTTTGAAGGTAAAATGATCCAATAAGGTGATCCTGTTATGATGAAAGAATTTGCTGATGTATGGTGTACATGAATGTCAAATCTTTATTTTATTAGGTGGTTAGTCCTTCAAGTAATTCAATGATTAGTTCCTATCCTTCATTAACTAGTCCTTTTATATAACAGCTGGTGTTGTGTGTTAGTTGGTGACAGAGTTTAACTCAGAGCTGCCAAAAGATAGGACTTACATATATGTGACGATCCACTCATTAGAAATAAAAAAAAAGATGGACTACGTCCTCTGTTAGTTACAGTTGAAATTCACAGAGATGAAACTTATGAACCCTTGTGGCCAATCATAGAAGAAACTTTTATACTTATGTGCAAAGTCTCGTTTTACAAATTTCTGTAAGATAAAATACGCTAGAAAACACAGATTACTTCAAATGTTGATCTTTCGTTAGTCAAACATGCGTTCCTTAATCTCGTATAAAACTTAACAAGATAGCTACAACAATCTTTAGAATACGTGAACTTTGTTTCATTTGTGAAACATACAAACCACAAGATAAAGAAACATACAAACCACAAGATAAAGAAACATACAAACCACAAGATAAAGAAACATACAAACCACAAGATAAAGAAACATACAAACCACAAGATAAAGAAACATACCAAACCACAAGATAAAAACATACAAACATAAAGAAACCACAAGATAAAGAAACATACAAACCACAAGATAAAGAAACATACAAACCACAAGATAAAGAAACATACAAACCACAAGATAAAGAAACATACAAACCACAAGATAAAGAAACATACAAACCACAAGATAAAGAAACATACAAACCACAAGATAAAGAAACATACAAACCACAAGATAAAGAAACATACAAACCACAAGATAAAGAAACATACAAACCACAAGATAAAGAAACATACAAACCACAAGATAAAGAAACATACAAACCACAAGATAAAGAAACCATAAAACATACAAACCACAAGATAAAGAAACATACAAACCACAAGATAAAGAAACATACAAACCACAAGATAAAGAAACATACAAACCACAAGATAAAGAAACATAGAAACCACAAGATAAAGAAACATACAAACCAAAGATAAAGAAACATACAAACCACAAGATAAAGAAACATACAAACCACAAGATAAAGAAACATACAAACCACAAGATAAAGAAAGAAACATAAAGAAACCACAAAGATAAAGAAACATACAAACCACAAGATAATAAAGAAAAGAAACATACAAACCACAAGATAAAGAAACATACATACAAACATACAAACCACAAGATAAAGAAACATACAAACCACAAGATAAAGAAACATACAAAAACCACAAGATAAAGAAACATACAAACCACAAGATAAAGAAACATACAAACCACAAGATAAAGAAACATACAAACCACAAGATAAAGAAACATACAAACCACAAGATAAAGAAACATACAAACCACAAGATAAAGAAACATACAAACCACAAGATAAAGAAACATACAAACCACAAGATAAAGAAACATACAAACCACAAGATAAAGAAACATACAAACCACAAGATAAAGAAACATACAAAACCACAAGATAAAGAAACATAGAAACCACAAGATAAAGAAACATACAAACCACAAGAAACATACAAACCACAAGATAAAGAAACATACAAACCAAACCACAAGATAAAGAAACATACAAACCACAAGATAAAGAAACATACAAACCACAAGATAAAGAAACATACAAACCACAAGATAAAGAAACATACAAACCACAAGATAAAGAAACATACAAACCACAAGATAAAGAAACATACAAACCACAAGATAAAGAAACATACAAACCACAAGATAAAGAAACATACAAACCACAAGATAAAGAAACATACAAACCACAAGATAAAGAAACATACAAACCACAAGATAAAGAAACATACAAACCACAAGATAAAGAAACATACAAACCACAAGATAAAGAAACATACAAACCACAAGATAAAGAAACATACAAACCACAAGATAAAGAAACATACAAACCACAAGATAAAGAAACATACAAACCACAAGATAAAGAAACATAAACATACAAACCACAAGATAAAGAAACATACAAACCACAAGATAAAGAAACATACAAACCACAAGATAAAGAAACATACAAACCACAAGATAAAGAAACATACAAACCACAAGATAAAGAAACCACCAAGATAAAGAAACATACAAACCACAAGATAAAGAAACATACAAACCACAAGATAAAGAAACATACAAACCACAAGATAAAGAAACATACAAACCACAAGATAAAGAAACATACAAACCACAAGATAAAGAAACATACAAACCACAAGATAAAGAAACATACAAACCACAAGATAAAGAAACATACAAACCACAAGATAAAGAAACATACAAACCACAAGATAAAGAAACATACAAACCACAAGATAAAGAAACATACAAACCACAAGATAAAGAAACATACAAACCACAAGATAAAGAAACATACAAACCACAAGATAAAGAAACATACAAACCACAAGATAAAGAAACATACAAACCACAAGATAAAGAAACATACAAACCACAATATAAAGAAACATACAAACCACAAGATAAAGAAACATACAAACCACAAGGTAAAGAAACATAAAGAAACATACAAACCACAAGATAAAGAAACATACAAACCACAAGATAAAGAAACATACAAACCACAAGATAAAGAAACATACAAACCACAAGATAAAGAAACATACAAAAGAAACCACAAGATAAAGAAACATACAAACCACAAGATAAAGAAACATACAAACCACAAGATAAAGAAACATACAAACCACAAGATAAAGAAACATACAAAAACCACAAGATAAAGAAACATACAAACCACAAGATAAAGAAACATACAAACCACAAGATAAAGAAACATACAAACCACAAGATAAAGAAACATACAAACCACAAGATAAAGAAAAACATACAAACCACAAGATAAAGAAACATACAAACCACAAGATAAAGAAACATACAAACCACAAGATAAAGAAACATACCAAACATACAAACCACAAGATAAAGAAACATACAAACCACAAGATAAAGAAACATAAAACCACAAGATAAAGAAACATACAAACCACAAGATAAAGAAACATAAAAACCACAATAAAGAAACATACAAACCACAAGATAAAGAAACATACAAACCACAAGATAAAGAAACATACAAACCACAAGATAAAGAAACATACAAACCACAAGATAAAGAAACATACAAACCACAAGATAAAGAAACATACAAACCACAAGATAAAGAAACATACAAACCACAAGATAAAGAAACATACAAACCAAAGATAAAGAAACACAAGATAAAGAAACATACAAACCACAAGATAAAGAAACATACAAACCACAAGATAAAGAAACATACAAACCACAAGATAAAGAAACATACAAACCACAAGATAAAGAAACATACAAACCACAAGATAAAGAAACATACAAAACCACAAGATAAAGAAACATACAAACCACAAGATAAAGAAACATACAAACCACAAGATAAAAAGAAACATACAAACCACAAGATAAAGAAACATACAAACCACAAGATAAAGAAACATACAAACCACAAGATAAAGAAACATACAAACCACAAGATAAAGAAACATACAAACCACAAGATAAAGAAACATACAAACCACAAGATAAAGAAACATACAAACCACAAGATAAAGAAACATACAAACCACAAGATAAAGAAACATACAAACCACAAGATAAAGAAACATACAAACCACAAGATAAAACCACAAGATAAAGAAACATACAAACCACAAGATAAAGAAACATACAAACCACAAGATAAAGAAACATACAAACCACAAGATAAAGAAACATACAAACCACAAGATAAAGAAACATACAAACCACAAGATAAAGAAACATACAAACCACAAGATAAAGAAACATACAAACCACAAGATAAAGAAACATACAAACCACAAGATAAAGAAACATACAAACCACAAGATAAAGAAACATACAAACCACAAGATAAAGAAACATACAAACCACAAGATAAAGAAACATACAAACCACAAGATAAAGAAACATACAAACCACAAGATAAAGAAACATACAAACCACAAGATAAAGAAACATACAAACCAAACAAGATAAAGAAACATACAAACCACAAGATAAAGAAACATACAAACCACAAGATAAAGAAACATACAAACCACAATATTAAGAAACATACAAACCACAAAATAAAGAAACATACAAACCACAAGATAAAGAAACATACAAACCACAAGATAAAGAAACATACAAACCACAAGATAATGAAACATACAAACCACAAGATAAAGAAACATACAAACCACAAGATAAAGAAACATACAAACCACAAGATAAAGAAACATACAAACCACAAGATAAAGAAACATACAAACCACAAGATAAAGAAACATACAAACCACAAGATAAAGAAACATACAAACCACAAGATAAAGAAACATACAAACCACAAGATAAAGAAACATACAAACCACAAGATAAAGAAACATACAAACCACAAGATAAAGAAACATACAAACCACAAGATAAAGAAACATACAAACCACAAGATAAAGAAACATACAAACCACAAGATAAAGAAACATACAAACCACAAAATAAAGAAACATACAAACCACAAGATAAAGAAACATACAAACCACAAGATAAAGAAACATACAAACCACAAGATAAAGAAACATACAAACCACAAGATAAAGAAACATACAAACCACAAGATAAAGAAACATACAAACCACAAGATAAAGAAACATACAAACCACAAGATAAAGAAACATACAAACCACAAGATAAAGAAACATACAAACCACAAGATAAAGAAACATACAAACCACAAGATAAAGAAACATACAAACCACAAGATAAAGAAACATACAAACCACAAGATAAAGAAACATACAAACCACAAGATAAAGAAACATACAAACCACAAGATAAAGAAACATACAAACCACAAGATAAAGAAACATACAAACCACAAGATAAAAAACATACAAACCACAAGATAAAAAACATACAAACATACAAACCACAAGATAAAGAAACATACAAACCACAAGATAAAGAAACATACAAACCACAAGATAAAGAAACATACAAACCACAAGATAAAGAAACATAAAGAAACCACAAGATAAAGAAACATACAAACCACAAGATAAAGAAACATACAAACCACAAGATAAAGAAACATACAAACCACAAGATAAAGAAACATACAAACCACAAGATAAAGAAACATACAAACCACAAGATAAAGAAACATACAAACCACAAGATAAAGAAACATACAAACCACAAGATAAAGAAACATACAAACCACAAGATAAAGAAACATACAAACCACAAGATAAAGAAACATACAAACCACAAGATAAAGAAACATACAAACCACAAGATAAAGAAACATACAAACCACAAGATAAAGAAACATACAAACCACAAGATAAAGATAAAGAAACATACATACAAACCACAAGATAAAGAAACATACAAACCACAAGATAAAGAAACATACAAACCACAAGATAAAGAAACATACAAACCACAAGATAAAGAAACATACAAACCACAAGATAAAGAAACATACAAACCACAAGATAAAGAAACATACAAACCACAAGATAAAGAAACATACAAACCACAAGATAAAGAAACATACAAACCACAAGATAAAGAAACATACAAACCACAAGATAAAGAAACATACAAACCACAAGATAAAGAAACATACAAACCACAAGATAAAGAAACATACAAACCACAAGATAAAGAAACATACAAACCACAAGATAAAGAAACATACAAACCACAAGATAAAGAAACATACAAACCACAAGATAAAGAAACATACAAACCACAAGATAAAGAAACATACAAACCACAAGATAAAGAAACATACAAACCACAAGATAAAGAAACATACAAACCACAAGATAAAGAAACATACAAACCACAAGATAAAGAAACATACAAACCACAAGATAAAGAAACATACAAACCACAAGATAAAGAAACATACAAACCACAAGATAAAGAAACATACAAACCACAAGATAAAGAAACATACAAACCACAAGATAAAGAAACATACAAACCACAAGATAAAGAAACATACAAACCACAAGATAAAGAAACATACAAACCACAAGATAAAGAAACATAGAAACCACAAGATAAAGAAACATACAAACCACAAGATAAAGAAACATACAAACCACAAGATAAAGAAACATACAAACCACAAGATAAAGAAACATACAAACCACAAGATAAAGAAACATACAAACCACAAGATAAAGAAACATACAAACCACAAGATAAAGAAACATACAAACCACAAGATAAAGAAACATACAAACCACAAGATAAAGAAACATACAAACCACAAGATAAAGAAACATACAAACCACAAGATAAAGAAACATACAAACCACAAGATAAAGAAACATACAAACCACCATACAAACCATAAATAAAGAAACATACAAACCACAAGATAAAGAAACATACAAACCACAAGATAAAGAAACATACAAACCACAAGATAAAGAAACATACAAACCACAAGATAAAGAAAAACATAAGATAAAGAAACCACAAGATAAAGAAACATACAAACCACAAGATAAAGAAACATACAAACCACAAGATAAAGAAACATACAAACCACAAGATAAAGAAACATACAAACCACAAGATAAAAAACATACAAAACATATAAAAAACATAAAGAAACATACAAACCACAAGATAAAGAAACATACAAACCACAAGATAGTGAAACATACAAACCACAATATAAAGAAACGTACAAACCACAAGATAATGAAACATAGAAACCACAAGATAAAGAAACATACAAACCACAAGATAAAGAAACATACAAACCACAAGATAAAGAAACAAAAACCACAAGATAAAGAAACATACAAACCACAAGATAAAGAAACATACAAACCACAAGATAAAGAAACATACAAACCACAAGATAAAGAAACATACAAACCACAAGATAAAGAAACATACAAACCACAAGATAAAGAAACATACAAACCACAAGATAAAGAAACATACAAACCACAAGATAAAGAAACATACAAACCACAAGATAAAGAAACATACAAACCACAAGATAAAGAAACATACAAACCACAAGATAAAGAAACATACAAACCACAAGATAAAACCACAAGAAACATACAAACCACAAGATAAAGAAACATACAAACCACAAGATAAAGAAACATACAAACCACAAGAAATAAAGAAACATACAAACCACAAGATAAAGAAACATACAAACCACAAGATAAAGAAACATACAAACCACAAGATAAAGAAACATACAAACATACAAACCACAAGATAAAGAAACATACAAACCACAAGATAAAGAAACATACAAACCACAAGATAAAGAAACATACAAACCACAAGATAAAGAAACATACAAACCACAAGATAAAGAAACATACAAACCACAAAATAAAGAAACATACAAACCACAAGATAAAGAAACATACAAACCACAAGATAAAGAAAAGAAACATACAAACCACAAGATAAAAACATAACATACAAACCACAAGATAAAGAAACATACAAACCACAAGATAATAAAGAAAACATACAAACCACAAGATAAAGAAACATACAAACCACAAGATAAAGAAACATACAAACCACAAGAAACATACAAACCACAAGATAAAGAAACATACAAACCACAAGATAAAGAAACATACAAACCACAAGATAAAGAAACATACAAACCACAAGATAAAGAAACATACAAACCACAAGACATACACAAGATAAAGAAACATACAAACCACAAGATAAAGAAACATAAAACCACAAGATAAAGAAACATACAAACCACAAGATAAAGAAACATACAAACCACAAGATAAAGAAACATACAAACCACAAGATAAAGAAACATACAAACCACAAGATAAAGAAACATACAAACCACAAGATAAAGAAACATACAAATACAAACCACAAGATAAAAAAACAAACATAAAAAACCACAAGATAAAGAAACATACAAACCACAAGATAAAGAAACATACAAACCACAAGATAAAGAAACATACAACACAAGATAAAGAACAAGAAACCAAAGAAACATACAAACCACAAGATAAAGAAACATACAAACCACAAGATAAAGAAACATACCACAAGATAAAACCACAAGAAAAGAAACATACAAACCACAAGATAAAGAAACATACAAACCACAAGATAAAGAAACATACAAACCACAAGATAAAGAAAGAAACATACAAACCACAAGATAAAGAAACATACAAACCACAAGATAAAGAAACATACAAACCACAAGATAAAGAAACATACAAACCACAAGATAAAGAAACATACAAACCACAAGATAAAGAAACATACAAACCACAAGATAAAGAAACCACAAGATAAAGAAACATACAAACCACAAGATAAAGAAACATACAAACCACAAGAAACATACAAACCACAAGATAAAGAAACATACAAACCACAAGATAAAGAAACATACAAACCACAAGATAAAGAAACATACAAACCACAAGATAAAGAAACATACAAACCACAAGATAAAGAAACATACAAACCACAAGATAAAGAAACATACAAACCACAAGATAAAGAAACATACAAACCACAAGATAAAGAAACATACAAACCACAAGATAAAGAAACATACAAACCACAAGATAAAGAAACATACAAACCACAAGATAAAGAAACATACAAACCACAAGATAAAGAAACATACAAACCACAAGATAAAGAAACATAAAGAAACCCACAAGATAAAGAAACATACAAACCACAAGATAAAGAAACATACAAACCACAAGATAAAGAAACATACAAACCACAAGATAAAGAAACATACAAACCACAAGATAAAGAAACATACAAACCACAAGATAAAGAAACATACAAACCACAAGATAAAGAAACATACAAACCACAAGATAAAGAAACATACAAACCACAAGATAAAGAAACATACAAACCACAAGATAAAGAAACATACAAACCACAAGATAAAGAAACATACAAACCACAAAGATAAAGATAAAGAAACATACAAACCACAAGATAAAGAAACATACAAACCACAAGATAAAGAAACATACAAACCACAAGATAAAGAAACATAAAGAAACATAAAACCACAAGATAAAGAAACATACAAACCACAAGATAAAGAAACATACAAACCACAAGATAAAGAAACATACAAACCACAAGATAAAGAAACATACAAACCACAAGATAAAGATAAAACCACAAGAAAACATACAAACCAAAAGATAAAGAAACATACAAACCACAAGATAAAGAAACATACAAACCACAAGATAAAGAAACATACAAACCACAAGAAAAAGAAACATACAAACCACAAGATAAAGAAACATACAAACCACAAGATAAAGAAACATACAAACCACAAGATAAAGAAACATAAAGAAACCACAAGATAAAGAAACATACAAACCACAAGATAAAGAAACATACAAACCACAAGATAAAGAAACATACAAACCACAAGATAAAGAAACATACAAACCACAAGATAAAGAAACATACAAACCACAAGATAAAGAAACATACAAAAACCACAAGATAAAGAAACATACAAACCACAAGATAAAAACCACAAGAAACATACAAACCACAAGATAAAGAAACATACAAACCACAAGATAAAGAAACATACAAACCACAAGATAAAGAAACATACAAACCACAAGATAAAGAAACATACAAACCACAAGATAAAGAAACATACAAACCACAAGATAAAGAAACATACAAACCACAAGAAACATACAAACCACAAGATAAAGAAACATAAAAGAAACATACAAACCACAAGATAAAGAAACATACAAACCACAAGATAAAGAAACACAAACCATAAAGAAACATACAAACCACAAGATAAAGAAACATACAAACCACAAGATAAAGAAACATACAAACCACAAGATAAAGAAACACAAGATACAAAAACCACAAGACAAGATAAAGAAACATACAAACCACAAGATAAAGAAACATACAAACCACAAGATAAAGAAACATACAAACCACAAGATAAAACATAAAACCACAAGATAAAGAAACCACAAGATAAAGAAACATACAAACCCACAAGATAAAGAAACATACAAACCACAAGATAAAGAAACATACAAACCACAAGATAAAGAAACATACAAACCACAAGATAAAGAAACATACAAACCACAAGATAAAGAAACATACAAACCACAAGATAAAGAAACATACAAACCACAAGATAAAGAAACATACAAACCACAAGATAAAGAAACACAAACCACAAGATAAAGAAACATACAAACCACAAGATAAAGAAACATACAAACCACAAGATAAAGAAACATACAAACCACAAGATAAAGAAACATACAAACCACAAGATAAAGAAACATACAAACCACAAGATAAAGAAACATACAAACCACAAGATAAAGAAACATACAAACCACAAGATAAAGAAACATACAAACCACAAATAAAGAAAACATACATAGAAACCACAAGATAAAGAAACATACAAACCACAAGATAAAGAAACATACAAACCACAAGATAAAGAAACATACAAACCACAAGATAAAGAAACATACAAACCACAAGATAAAGAAACATACAAACCACAAGATAAAGAAACATACAAACCACAAGATAAAGAAACATACAAACCACAAGATAAAGAAACATACAAACCACAAGATAAGATAAAAAACATACAAACCACAAGATAAAGAAACATACAAACCACAAGATAAAGAAACATACAAACCACAAGATAAAGAAACATACAAACCACAAGATAAAGAAACATACAAACCACAAGATAAAGAAACATACAAACCACAAGATAAAGAAACATACAAACCACAAGATAAAGAAACATACAAACCACAAGATAAAGAAACATACAAACCACAAGATAAAGAAACATACAAACCACAAGATAAAGAAACATACAAACCACAAGATAAAGAAACATACAAACCACAAGATAAAGAAAACATACAAAAACCAAGATAAAGAAACATACAAACCACAAGATAAAGAAACATACAAACCACAAGATAAAGAAACATACAAACCACAAGATAAAGAAACATACAAACCACAAGATAAAGAAACATACAAACCACAAGATAAAGAAACATACAAACCACAAGATAAAGAAAAGATATACAAAAACCACAAGATAAAGAAACATACAAACCACAAGATAAAGAAACATACAAACCACAAGATAAAGAAACATACAAACCACAAGATAAAGAAACATACAAACCACAAGATAAAGAAACATACAAACCACAAGATAAAGAAACATACAAACCACAAGATAAAGAAAACCACAAGATACAAAACCACAAGATAAAGAAACATACAAACCACAAGATAAAGAAACATACAAACCACAAGATAAAGAAACATACAAACCACAAGATAAAGAAACATACAAACCACAAGATAAAGAAACATACAAACCACAAGATAAAGAAACATACAAACCACAAGATAAAGAAACATACAAACCACAAGATAAAGAAACATACAAACCACAAGATAAAGAAACATACAAACCACAAGATAAAGAAACATACAAACCACAAGATAAAGAAACATACAAACCACAAGATAAAGAAACATACAAACCACAAGATAAAGAAACATACAAACCACAAGATAAAGAAACATACAAACCACAAGATAAAGAAACATACAAACCACAAGATAAAGAAACATACAAACCACAAGATAAAGAAACATACAAACCACAAGATAAAGAAACATACAAACCACAAGATAAAGAAACATACAAACCACAAGATAAAGAAACATACAAACCACAAGATAAAGAAACATACAAACCACAAGATAAAGAAACATACAAACCACAAGATAAAGAAACATACAAACCACAAGATAAAGAAACATACAAACCACAAGATAAAGAAACATACAAACCACAAGATAAAGAAACATACAAACCACAAGATAAAGAAACATACAAACCACAAGATAAAGAAACATACAAACCACA
>NC_134835.1:37280586-37345502 GCF_004210375.1 Tachypleus tridentatus
TAAATATTATTATCTTGGTATGTTGTGTAGCCAGTTGTGAGCTGATCGCATCTCACCAGCTGTTATCTCTCTCTCCGGTTTCCTGCCTTTGGTACCAGGGAACTCCACCAGTGTTTCATAATATGCAATCATGTGGGAGTCACTTCCTCTGCTGTTCCTCTTGTTGCTGTGCATGGGTCCCTCCTTTCATAGTGGGTTTCATAGATTTTGGAGTGATTTGTTTCTAGAGTCATTCCTTGACTTCAGTTCTGTTGGAACTTTGCTCTCCCACTTTGTACTAGTAGTCTCCATTTGCCACAGGTTGTTGAGTTCCTTGGGTGCTTTCTCAATGTTTTTTTATTGTATTTCTATGTTCCACCTTTTAAACTTCCACTGGACAATTTCTCAAACCTACTTTGAGTTTTACTTTTGTCTTTTTTCCAATGGAAGGTCGTCTATCTTTCTTGATACAACTTTGGCTCTTCCCTGGTTCCTAATGGACGATTTTCTCACTCCTTGGTGAATACTCCCTAGTACTGAATATCTTGTTTCAAAGTGTCAGACACTCTACACATCTGAGTTTTTTTTTCTGCCTGCCTTTGCTTCCTTCAGTTTGTCTTCAATATTTGAACTTTCAGTTCTCAGTCCTTTCCCTTGAGATAGTATTGCCCTGTTTTTTTTTTCCAATGGGTCTCTTGGGATTACATTTGGCAGCTTGTTTGTTCCTATTACTCTGTGGCTTTCTCTGTTGTGACCTCCTTTATTCATATCAGGGTAGCTGGTTTGGCTCTCCAATTCAGTCACAACTGTAACTCTGTATATCATTCACTTGGAGACCTTACTCATTTCATCTACTGTGCATCAGCTTACTTCTTCATGTCTCTGTAACATGGATCTTTTGCACCAAGCCTTAAACCATCTTTATTTCTTGCATAAGAGGCTGTGTCTCTGTTCTTAAGTCCTCATTTCTTTAGATGTACCCATATGTGTCCCTTTCAGTAGTCTATAGTCTATGAATGTAAGTATATCCAGAGATATACTGTGTTTTCTTCTTTGTATGGCTGATTGGAACACATGATCCTGCATCCTTGCAGATGTGAACCATACTTGATCTCGCATCTCCCTCATTCCTGGACTTGCTTCTATTTAAAGTCATATAGTGCTGGATAGTGTGTAGCTGATATCTCTAGTAAACATAGCATAGCTAAAACGTTGCATTGAATTTACACTTGATAACAACCAATCCTCCAACCATGTCTTTTTTTACTGCTATATGTTCGAGTGGTGTAGATATGGATAATTGATCATTCAGACATCATCTTCTTTCCATCTCTCAACAAGGAGGAACTTGCTTCAGGACCTATGTTCTTTTGTCTTTGGGTCTCCCTCTGGTATAGCAGTAAATCTACAGATTTACAGCACTAAAATCAGGGGTTCCATTCCCTCAGTGTATTCAACAGATAACCCATTGTGGCTTACAAAAACACACACTCTTGACTTTGAACATTCTCTTTTTGGCCATAATTGTCAAATTCATTTATTGGTCTATCAATGTTTCTGGAGCTGAGGTCCTAGTTGTAAATCTTCCATCTCATCTAGACCTGGACCCTTTCCATAGATTGTTCTTTTCATCTTATAATGTTTTCAGCCAGTAGATTTGCTCCCACTATGGGCATCTATCATCACTAATTTTCCAACTAAACTCTCAGACTCTACAACTAATGTTGAAAATGCTCCATGTTTGATGTAGTTCAGCTTCCTTTTGTACACTTTGGGTGTATTTATTCCTTTCCTATTTTGTTGGAGCTGTGGACCTTCATCTTGGCTTCTCCCCAGTATTTTACCACAGGGACAGGCTCATATTTTTCTATAGCTAACCAAAATATGGATGGCTTGTGAAGTTAGTTCAGTAATTTCACAGTTTTTTCTTTTTCTTTTTTTCTTCTTTGTATGACCATTCAGAACAAAGTTGTTTTCTTTGTTTCGTATAGTGTATTGATTGTTATCTCTGTTGTAAGGCTGTTTATAAGCACTTGTAAGTGCCTTTTCTTACACTGAAATTCTTCATCCAGTTACTTACGTTCTTCCACCTTACCCAGGTTGGTTACATGCCTCATTCAGCTAGTTTATTCTTTTATGGTGATGACTGTTTTCTTATTTTTCATGTATTCTGCCATCATGTTTCTCCATTTGTGACTTCTCTTACCTCTAGCTCTCATCAACTCTGTATGAAATTTTGTTGGTAGGAATAATAACAAAACTCAACACATTATCACATTCTTTGCCTCAGGAAGGTTTCATATCACATACCCTTGGTTTCAACTTCCTCCACTCTCTATTCCCAACTCTTCACAGTGACTCCCTAGTGGTAAGTTGCTCATGTTTCTTTTCTTTTTTTTTCATTTTAAGGTCTCACTGTCTTTGAGTGTATGTGTTTATACCTTAACAATGTTGCTTCATGGGAAATACTCAAAATCTACATCATGCAAGGAAGTAAGAAAAAGTGCTAAGTTTATCTGCTTATGCTCATTGCCCAATGTTGAAAAAGAGGCTTTTGTAAGATTACTTTGTCAGTGTCTATACATGTATATATTATATTCCAGTTTGCCTACACTTTGAAAAATCCAACAATATAAGGTGTGTGCTTACCCTCAAACCTGTTTGTCTTTAATTGCAGTAATCTGTTGCATTGTTTCTTTCAGTGTGAGACCTAATTCCAGATGTTTGTGCCTGATGATAAGGTCTAAGCACCTCTTAAGTTCTCTACCCCACTTTAACCCCTCCTCTGTTTCTTTCAGTGGAATATGGGAGGTTTCCTCAGTCTTAAACTGCTGGAGAAGTTCGTATGAAAACTTCATTATTGGGTAGTTACAATCCCACTAGTTTGAGACCAAGTGGATGCTCTCTCATTTGGAAAATAGGAATGATATATTTTGGTGGTACTGTAGTCCAGAACTCCCACTTTTATGAACCAAACCATTCCTGGAGCTAGGGTCCAACTGAATGGGTCTTGGTTTGTTTTGGGCTAATTTCTTGCACCTAATCATTATGGAGTACCTCGGAAAGTATTTTTCCAAAATGCAAAACCTGACTTATAGCCCTAGCCATGCTATATGCTTTGCTCAGATGGTTACATATGAGATAATAAAAACTTGCCTTGTTGTCGCTGTGGCATGCAACATACTCATGCTCAGATGTGAGATAAAGAAAGCTCAACTATTCTGACATCCTGCTGGTCTTATGTACATGTTAGTTCTCACCAAAAGATTCATTTGAAAATATCCTTTGCTCTACCACCTCTAGGGGCAGGGAATATTCCCTGCTTGACATGGATGCAGTATCCCACTGACTGCTCCCCACTAGCCCACCCTGCTAGTTTGGACTTTGCTTTTCAGAATGAAAATAATCTTCATAATTTATTTCTCTGCACAGGCCCCTCTACTGCCTCCACTGTGGGATTTTAGCTTGTGTGTAAGATGTAAAGAGGTAACATTTTTCTTACCAGAAAATGTATTTTGATAGATGTTCACCTCTGCCTTGCCTACCATTTCTCCCAAGTTTTTTATTCATTGTAAACGTGTCTTTGGGGATTACTACACATAAAGAACATGTCATCCTCTTATTGGTTTAGGGGAGGGACTATAGTTACATCACAGGCAGGTGCTATACTCATTGACAGGTGTTGGGTTCCCAGGAAATTTGTTCAAGGCTTTTGGCATGCACAGGAAATTACAGTTTAGTGTAAGTGAAATAATAATCATTTGTAGTGTAGGGAGTGAGTATATGTCTAAAGTACACTTTCAAGTAAGGAAGATGTTAGGTTTTTATGTACAACATACTGTGGTAAGGTTTAATTACTGGTCAGTACTTGATTCTTGGTGTACACCTGTGTCTCTCAATATAAGAAGACCCTGTTGGGGTTCTGTAAACACTTGTTTTTGAAACTATTTTGCTGTTTTTGGTTATTTTATTTGTTCATGTTTTTCAGGTATTAAAATGTTGCCCGAATAAAGATTCTTGTGCTTGTCAACCATGCTCGAAGATATTGAAGGATACAGTAGGTTATGGTCTTAGATTACTAGGTGGAGTTGGTTTGTTCTTCAGCTTTTGTCTTGTAAGTTGTTTTCTGTTTTACTCAGTTAAGAAATAGATTTACTGTCCTGCTTCAAAAGAACATTACCATTAATTATTAGTATCTCAATAAGTGTTATGGACAGAAAGTGTTATTTCCCAATTACTTATGCCTAAAGTAAATGGAAAAGACCTATTTGTCTCTTCAGACTTTGCTTTTGTGACCTGGGAGCGTACAATGAAAACATGATGGGAGATTATTTGGGGACTGACATGTGAAAGTGATTTACATTACAGTTGCAAATCTCGAAAAACTACTCACTTCTAAACATTTTTGTTCATTTTTGTATGACTTTAGTATAAATACATGTAAATCTTGATTCATATGTTGTTTTATTCAGACCTTATATAAATGAAAATGTGTAAATTTGCCTGTTTTTACATATAAAATAGGTTAATTTCTAAATTTCATTATCCAGGTCACAAAAGCAAAGCTTGAAGGAAATAATGGTCATTTTCTGTACTTTTACAACATAAGCAATTAAAAAATAATGCATACTATCCAGAAACAGAATTTGTGTTACATTGTGTTATTTGTGCTATTTTTATTTATTTGTCCAATCTTTACAATAAAACTAAGGCTTAATTGCACACAGCAGACAAGCTATTCTACTAAATCTATAATCTCAACTGAATATTAGGTAAACAATGTTAAACATCAGACTGGAATACTTGAATAGCTAAGGCTGACATTATGACTCTTTGTTTTTACACGAACAATAAAAAAAATGTTCAAATGTTAACTTATATCATTGAGTATTTGTCATTATCAATTTTTATTACCTTATTAAAATTAAAAGTAAATTTTATGATTTAAAAAAAATAGTTCCACTACAAGTAGCTTTTTAAACATCCTTAAAATATATTTTTTTTTTGCATTTGAAAGAAATTGCATTGAGTTTTCAGATACTGTTAAGCCTTTGAAATCTGTTTCAGGTGCTTAACGTGTCACTGACTTCATGTTTTACTAAGAACTAAAATTTATTATAATGAAAATGATCAGCATATGTTAAAAAGTGTATACAGAGATAATTCTTTTTCATACAAGTATTTGTTACCTATTTATAAACATCACAGAATTTTAATTGTAAACATTTTTTGCACAGATTGTTATGGTTGATTGTTCATATATAAAACTAAGTTACTAACTACCTAATAACACCTCAACTGTAAAATTAAAAAGTTTAGGTAAATTTTTTTTTTTAGCATGTTTTTGTGAAGTATTTCTGCACCAAATAGCTTATGAGTCTATAACTGTTAATAGTTGAGTTTCTAATAACATTCGAATGAGAGAAACTGAAGAAAACAAATATCATAATTATTACTGTTAATTACTACTGGGTTTCCCATGTATTTTACAAGTGATTTTGTGCAATATTATTGGTAAATTCTGTGTACTTGAAGTAAAAATACAATTAGCAAGTGTGAAGCAAGTAGACCTCGCCTATGATGAACTGTATGCAAACACGTCATCACTACAAAAGTTAAACATATACCTATTGACCATTACAGCAAATTCTGTGTATTTTAGAAGGGTCTCCCCATTCCCATTGATTTAAGAATTTTTATTTCCAGTATAAACAGTTCTGAATAGAATGCTATATGTGTAATAGGTAAGTGTGTTATGTAATTTACGTAACACCCATTTCTTCCTGTTTTACAGGTGTGCACCATTGGGTCACTCAGAAATATAGAAACCACAGAGACCCAAGATATAACCTTACGCCTTTATGTAGCTTGAAGTTTTTCTTTGAAGATCTTTCTAAGTTTTGATTGGAGTAAATAATTGTGGCCATACAGGGGAGATCGTTATAAAGTTTCTTTAAGTTGTGATGCTTTGGTTAACTTGTTTGTTAAACAAAAGTTGTTATTGTGATTTTTGCATTAGTACTTTCCACTGATTTCGAATAAAATGCACGTGTTTTTGTCCTTCGTGTATTTGGACGTTTTAAAAGAGAAAGGTTCCAATTTATTTTTGTATGAAATGTATTTGAATATAATTTAGCTTAATCATTTATTAAGTAAATTTAAAGTATTTTATTATAATATCTTAACTGCAATATTAAGCATGTGTGTTTGTAGAAAGTGTAAATAATATGTTAGCTTTAATTTATATATTGCATTATGTGTTATTAATGGGTAAATAACATTTTTTTTCGTGTTAAACCATTGGCCAAAAGTAGAATCATTTGTTGATAATTGGGCATTGTAACATTTTGTACTTGTTGGAGATTTGTTTGTTGTTTACCACAAAACCATCAGTTTTTCATTCAACCAGAAGTAGATATTAATTAGCATGAATTGAAACGGTACATGAACAGAGTACTGAAATTCATGACTTTTTTCTGAAATGCTTAGCCATACCTGTGTTTAAGTCTTTGTGGCCAGGATCATTTGAACTGTACCAGTGGTCACATAAAATGTTCTTACTGTATTGTTATTGGTTTTTTGATTTTGTATGCTGGTCGTATGTAGTAGAAAAATCCCATGAGAAGTTTTCATTGTTGTTGTTACAACTTATATACTTAGTCTTATGGTAATTTGCATTAGTTTATTATACAATGAATATTAAATTCCTTATGCACATGGTACCAATAAAATAATAAATGTTATTAACTCTGCTGTTTATTGTGGATGCAGTAAATTTTTTGAAATAATTGCTACCATGTGAATTCTAAACATTTTCTGCATTTAAAGTATTTGTTGTTATCAAGAATTTCTTTGCACCCAGTAGAACCTGAATATTAAAGGGATAAAAGAAACTGATGATATAACTGTTATTATATAATAAGTAAGAAATAATGAAACCTTTATTTCTTTCTTATGAAGTACTGATATATAAAAAAATGTTGTTAAAAACATCTGTGATTTTATAAGTCTTTTATTATCAGTAAAAAACACTGATTTTGTTTGTTGTTTCATATTAATATTCTTGTACATAGGAATTAACTGTTATCTTTTATTTGTGTCCCAGTATGAAATGTTATATAAAATAATAAACCTTATAATGAAACATTTATTATTGAAATAGTTGCATTTGAAGTCAGTTTATCAGAGCAATTAAATAGAAATTTGTATTCGCAAGTTCACACGGTTTTTACATGTATATTTGTGTGCATATATATACATAGTTGACACAGTTAAATTTAGGGTGTGGTTTGACTCAGTGATAAAGTTATGGATTTTGGAACTAGTAAACCGGATTCTAACTTGTGCAATACCACAAAATATTCCATACATTTTAAGGTGTGCTGTGCTATAATAGAAGATTGGTAGTCAGTTTATTGCTATGAATGGTAGGGTCTGCGAACAGGCTATCTTCCTCTGGTCAGTAGCTCAACATGTGAGTTGAGATAACCTTATTTTTTCTGGATATTCTCCTTTGTTTTCACTAATAAATAAAATTGAATATTTATTTTTTCAGTCTCATAGTGGACGGAAAACTTTTTCGGGTTCATTTTTCATAGTTTCTTAAATACTTTGACAGCAGATACATTTCATTTTTCATGGATTTGTCAATGTTGTATTTGGTTTGATTGTGAATACTTTAATACAGCACAGTCTTTCTATCTCCACTGTAACTTGAGCTAAAGACTAGTGGCCAAGAAATACAACTGTTTTTCTTTTCCTTTTATTAACTTGAGCTAAAGACTAGTGGCCAAGAAATACAACTGTTTTCTTTTCCTTTATTAACTTGGACCCAAAGACTAGTGGCCAAGAAATACAACTGTTTTTTCTTTTCCTTTATTAACTTGAGCTAAAGACTAGTGGCCAAGAAATACAACTGTTTTTCTTTTCCTTTTATTAACTTGAGCTAAAGACTAGTGGCCAAGAAATACAACTGTTTTTTTTTCCTTTTATTAACTTGGACCCAAGACTAGTGGCCAAGAAATACAACTGTTTTCTTTTCCTTTATTAACTTGGAGTTAAAGACTAGTGGCCAAGAAATACAACTGTTTTCTTTTCCTTTTATTAACTTGGACCAAAGACTAGTGGCCAAGAAATACAACTGTTTCTTTCCTTTTTTTTAACTTGACTAAAGACTAGTGCCCAAGAAATACAACTGTTTTTCTTTTCCTTTTATTAACTTGGAGCTAAAGACTAGTGCCCAAGAAATACAACTGTTTTTCTTTTCCTTTTATTGTTTCTTGTTCTATCCACCGTTAACTTTTGCAAAATTTTATTTCTGCACAATAATTACTTATCTCTAACTAAAGCTTTTTCTATTTGTTAGTGTTTGAGCAGCTGAACAGTTTTTGAAAGGATTATGAAGTACATTCTTTACCTCCTTTGTTTTTTTCCATAAAGAAATAAAAGTTCAGGTTGTTTATAAATATTTTTGACAAACCACTCCATAACTTTGTGTTTTCATTATAAACTTGTGTTTGAAATGGTAATTAATTATTCAGCATATTCATTTTCTCAGAAATTGTTTCATAAGTTTTCTAGTACTGTATTCATTGAGTCTTGTAAGTATATTTTGTTAAATAAGAATTACACATTTTACGTTGCAAGTTTTAAGAGTAATGTTATTATTAATAATAGACCTGTCTCTCCTTTGTTAAAGTAAAATATGGTAAAAGGAGTGAAAAAAGATGACTTGTCTGTGTTTACTGTTACTCAGTATAATTTATCTAAGACAAGCCTCAATTTATTATTTTACGTATTATAGAAAGTATTTAGTATAGTAACTATAGTAAACTAATAATATAAAACCGTTCCCGCGTGTTGGTTACCTTTTATAATATTGAGAGGTGCTTTCTCTAAAAGTAAATTCAGCTAAGACATACATAGTACATTAATAATTCTTGCACTTGAGAATTTTCTACAAATTTAGAGAATAGGTGGGAATTTTGAATAAACACTTAATTTGGAGTAGTTAAAAGTGGTTTGATTGTGAATAATCATATATATATATATATATATACAACTCTAGTTATATATAACTAAAACAAACATCGATATTAAAATAAATTACATCTCCATCCTTGGAAAATTGAACAATGGATCTACACAATTTTATCTGAGATATATATATTAATAATACATTAAATGCAATACATCGGCGATGTCGAATCTAAGGTGACACGCGAAAAACATTTGCTGGCACACGGCATGCAGTGCCACCTCTTGATTCTTTAAACCCTAATGTTAACCCATAATAAACAAATATATAAATAATTATTATCATTGTTGCCAAATAATGGAAACATGTGAGATCGGATGACACTTCTTAACTTCTTCGCAGACTCAGTATTTGAATAAAAATAAAAGGAAACTGTTGGTATTGGCTTCACTCTGCTTATATTTTCTTCTTTTATTTGTGAGTGATAATAACGGTAAATATGCATTTATTTTTTGCAGTAAATATATAAATTGAATTGTTAAAATTATGTTATTTGGAGTGGCATGCGTATATTTTTTATCAAATAGTTAATTATACATTTGTGTTTATATCAATGACAAGTTCTCACCTGTTATCTTATGGTAAATTAAATTATGGTATTTAAGTTCATTGGTGAGATATTTTTAAATTGAATTTACCCTTTTCAGTTTGTCAAAATGTCAGCTCAACCAACAAAGAAACAAAAACGTCCAAATAGAAAGAGCAGCAGCAGCTATTTTCAAGAACTGAAATATTTGACATGGTCAAAAAGGGTGATAAATCAATATATATATGTTCTGAAACAGTGGTGTGCAGGACTTCCTCTGAGAAGTGGCATTATGGAACTGTTCATAAAGGGCTTTGTGATAAGAGTGAACGAGAACAAATAGAACGTATTTCTCGAGAAGTCATCAACAACGACGTGCAGTCAAATGTTTTGATGAAATTTGTTACAAGTAGTTCTAACTTAGTTGCTGATAGTTTTGAGATTCCAAAGATTATTGCTCAACATGGAAAACCACTTAGTGATGGGGAGCATATTAAAGAATCATGGCTAGAATGTGGTCCTTTCTTTTTTGACAGTTTCCGAGAAAAAGAACAAAAACATTATTCAGTGCATTAAGGAATTGCCAGTGAGTGAAAACACAATAAAAGGTAGAATATTAAAGATGGAAACAAACACAGCAGAACAGTTAACAAGTGATATTGGTTCACGTAAATTCTTTTCCATTTGTCTTGATGAGAGCACTGATGTTACGTCATCAGCTAGGCTAGCCAGTTAGTGCTCGATTTGTGTAGGGGTATGAAATCTGCCTAAAACTGGTTAACTTGATAACATTATCTGAACATACCACAGGGGCTGAACTATGTAAAGCAACAGTAAACGAATTATCCAGTCAACAGGTTAACCTTAAAAAAATAGTTTCCGTGACAACTGACGGTGCACCCAGAATGATTGGTAAAGAAACAGGTTTTGTAAATATGTTGGACATCCATTGGTAGGCTTTCTCTGTATTACACACGATTGGCTTTATGTCCAGAAGGTGACCTTAAGGAGCTTTAGAAAGTGATGGAAATTGTAACCAAGGTGGTTAATTTTATTACTGTGCATGCTTTGAAAATAAAATCAGAATGTACTGAGAGAGGTGAATTTGATGTACACTGGACCACTTATGTATGACAATGTTTCGTTGGCTAAGTAGAGGTTCTGTCCTTAAACGATTTGTTAAGTGTTAGGATGTGGATTTGTAGATTCATGTTTTTTTACATATTTCTCCTCACTTTTAAATGACTTAAACACCAAATTTCAGGGATCTGGCAAAACACTTGATGTTATGTTTGATAACATGAAAGATTTTGAAATCAGATTGAAAATTTTAAACGTGATGTTTACAATGGCACTTTTAAATAGTTTGCAAACCTGAAAAACACACGACAGATCTTGAAATTCATGAGAAAATTACATTCGGAGCAAATACAATTTTCAAGCATCATTAATTCACCGTTTGAACAATTTTCTTTAAGATCTAATAAATAAATTCAGGTTATTTGAAAAAAATGCAAAATTTATAAAGTTTGCAGACAGTGTAACGTTAGACGAACTGAATTTGAAAATGTTATAGTGAAATTTAATTAGATAATTTTGAGACGCAACTGATTGAGTTACTGAACAACTCAATTCGAAGGCAACGTGTGTTACATAATATGAACTAAAACTTATTTCACAAAATGGTTTCTATTAATAATAAAATAATGAATAAACGTAAACAAGCAAGAGGACTTCTTTATTTTCCTGGAAAAAAAATATTATTGTTACTGATTCATTAACTTTATTTCTTGTGAATTACCATAGTTATTAATAATATGTAACTCCTAAATGTGTTTTATTTAAAATAATTCAGAATAATAATAAATGATAATCTACTGTTAAAAATTACCATAACTGGCAAGGTAATTTTTAGAAGATTATCCCTAATTTGGAAGCGCACTCTAAAAAAGGTTCGCCATCCCTGTTATTTATTGTCAAAGAGTTCTACCACTTTAAACATCGTGACAATGTATAACACAATCAATACAAATAACTTTATTATCATAAAATTACATAGCACGTGAAAGTGCATCAGTACAAATGCTATCGTTTTGGTAAAGATTCAACAATAACACAACCGAGGGATTTTTTTGAAAGAGAGGTAGGCTTGAAAGAAGAAACCGGAATTTTATAGTTAGGTTTTCCGACCAACTGACGGGAATTACAAATTGAAAAAAGAAACCGGAATTTTATAGTTAGGTTTTCCGACCAACTGACGGGAATTACAAATTTTACAAAAATGAGGAGCATCTCGCTTAATTTGTAGCCAAAAAAAAAATGCATAATTTTGTTGAAACCTAGGAGATCTTCCATCGGAAGTACATGGGCAACTTTCAATATGTCAGAACGATATGCTTTTGGAACAACGACCTGATAAACTACAGCCCAGTTCTTTGAAGCTGGTACATCTGGTGATCTCTATTTTCTCACGAGCACACCATTTTTTGAAAAATTAATTGTTTGATGCTTTCTCTAGTTCATTTTTTGGGAGCGCATTTAAAGAGCGAAGAGATCTGCGGACTCTTTTCTTCCTCTGCAATCAGTTTACTTCCAGCAAATGAAACTTCACCATGTGAACCAGATCTCTCACGTCCATCATTATTACTCACCCAAGAACTGTTAGTAGGGATTATTATTATCATTTATGCCTCTCGATTCCATGAAGGAACATAGGGCCGCAATCGCTTGCGGATTCATTAATAGGCTGGTTTTGTAAGTGAGTAGATTGTTAACCCACTGCACAACCCCCAACCAGGAGGATAAACCTGAGCCGTCCCTAATTTTGCAGTGTAAGACTAGAGGGAAGGCAGCTAGTCATCACCACCCACCGCCAACTCTTTTACCAACGAATAGTGGGATTGACCGTAACATTATAACGCCCCCACGACTGAAAGGGCGAGTATGTTTAGCGCGACTGGGATGCCAACCCGCGGATTACGAGTCGCACGCCTAACGCGCTCGGCCATGCCTACTTACGAACGTATCGAGTGTGCTGAAATCTCGACTTTCTACGATTGTACAGAACGTGTATTCAAAATTCGCAACTAAGAGATAAGTAAAACACCGTTAAGATTCATATTATTTTCGTAAGTGGTTTTAACATATGCTCACCAGTGTTACAGCGGTATATCTACTAAATAGCAGCTCTACAATTAGTGTTTCGTTACCCATGGTGAGAAAAGCACAGATAGCCTATTGTTTAGCTTTGTGGTTAATTACGAAACAAAGTGAAATATATTGTACCCGAGTGAGATAGTAGTAAGATTACAGACTAGCAACGCTAACACCCCGTGCTCGATTCCTCGCGGTAGACACAGCAGATAGCCTAACGTGATCTTGTTTGAAAACAAAGAAACTAAAATATTAATACAACCCACCGTGCTAAACTACTAGAAGATTGTAGATAGACGAGAGTGAGTCATCGACTATTCAATCTTCCAAAACACAGTTTATTTTGCATGTTTTTTATTTGTAATTACTTTACACGTGAAGCACATATTTTTTGACTAAAGATTGTTTTCAAGAATTTTTATAGAGAAAAGATTGCAAACATTACTTCTCTTGACATTTCTCACTACTGCCACCAGGTTAATCTCCAAGCCTCGTCTTTGTATCTCGGAACGGCTTGTATGGGTGTTAACACTTTTATTGAAAAAGAAAAAAGACATGACCTTGTCTTTTTCTTAACCTGAAAGTGACCTAAGAAGGTCGAAACGTTGTTCTCTCCTTATTAATAAAAGTGTTAACACCCATACCAGACGTTCTGAGATACATATTTATTTCAAGTTGGTTTCTCATCATCAAAACTGCTTCGTCTTTGTCGTTGTGCGAAAATCAGTTTCATCCGAAAAATCGCTTTGCCAACATGTATGTTTAGTAATTTCGCATGAAATAATACAAAGAACTGTTTGTACATAGTTGTCCCTCGTTTAAAGTCGATATACAAAAGGAAAGCGTTTAGTCTACAAAATTCACTGCCAAAACATCCTTGGATTCATGCTTTATGTAACCGACCTCAATTGGCTTTTGATGAAAAAAAAAATCATAAATTGTCGATGCGGGCGCAATTTTACAGATGTTCTTCTATTTTCGAAATTTCATGAAGAATGAATAAATTTTGCAATCCTATAACAATATGCTTAACCATTACGTAAATATATATATATATATATATGTGAGTGTGTACATTTATATATTTGTCCATGACCAAAATAATAAATATAAAGGTATGCCATCTAGCGGATAACAGTACAAATAAAAATCCATACAAAATTCGAACTTTGGGTATCAAAATTCAGTCAATTAAAAACTAACTTTGGTACGTTCAATAACCATTTCTTTCTCATAATACACAAGCTTAAATAAAAGTACTCTCCTTACAACAAAAACAGGGCTTTCATTAGAATTGTACGTGAGAGTTTGATTTTATCTTTATTGACGTAGTATTTAAATACATTACTGAGAAACTGGAGTTCATAAAACACTTATTTCTTTAAATAAAGGATACCATTTTTAATATCTAAAAAACACTATGGTTTATATCAGCACAATTCAAAATACTTTCTCCGTGCATTACTCCCAAGAAAAATTATTTTTAGAAAACGTTTACATCTTTGGCTTTTTTTTTTTCTTTTTTTTTTGAAAGAGGTATGAATACTACGATTAGTAATTACTGGCACAAACACGTGGGGCGGCGTTTTTTTATTTTATTTTTAGGATTGACTTGCGGAACGGTAAGGCGCTGCTGCTTGGTTTCGTAATAAGGGTTAACCTCAACGATAACCTTCTTAACCAACTAAAATTCTTTTGATAATTCAGGGACACGAGTTATATGTGTCCGTTTTTAGTTGGAACGCCCTTGACGTAACAATGGCAAAGTGTAATCTAGTTAGTTTCAACTATTTTTCCTCTTGGATTGTAGTTTGTTTTGTTTTTTCATCTGATAATTTACAAAACGTAGCTGTATACATGCTAACAGAAAAATTTATGTTTTACAAAAGAAATAAAACACGATAACATTGTTAAACGCACAATATATTAAAATCAATAAAATCTACATGTTTCAACTGACTACAATCATCCGTTTTCAGGAAAACATGTTATCAATTTATAGTTAAAGCTACATTTGATCTACAGTTCCTTGCATATTTGTTTACACATTCAATCACATGATTCTACTATTCCTTATTCATTATCTGTACTCCATGTTTTCTATGATTGATTGTCAGACCTTCTTGACAGGTAAAAAGGAAAAAAAAATGTTGTCTCTCTCACACTTCGACAAAAGAAATATTTTGTAAGGTTGTGCCTTAAAAATATAGCAGTGTAATATAACAAAGAAAAATATTAACATCTTCCTCTGACAGCTTATATTTTAAAACAAAACAATATGTTGTTATACTGGATGACGAGAAACCCACTTGAATTAAATATATATCTCAGAACGGTTGGTAAATGTGTTAATATCCACATAAGCCATCCTCTGATACGTGTTGTTATTATATTTCGTCTGTGACTTTGCATTTGTTTAAGATGTATACTAGAATAATACAAATAAAGATCTGGCCTTTTTATTTACACTACCCAGGCTAATTTATCACAAATCCTTTATCCTTGTTTATTGTTTTTTCATTGTTTGGGGTGATCAAAGTTATTAATATTGTATATACATACTCAAACATACACGTTAAAATGCATATTTAGATAGAAGTATTAAAATGTATGTACACATATCTATAACCGTGTGTATCCATGTACACATGCATAGTTCATTATTACTCTTCAACTACATTGGTTAGTTCTATATACACATATATAATTTATACGTACTCTTGAATCTCATTGGTTAGTTCTATATACACATAGATAATTTATACTTACTCTTGAATCCCATTGGTTAGTTCTATATACACATAGATAATTTATACTTACTCTTGAATCCCATTGGTTAGTTCTATATACACATAGATAATTTATACTTACTCTTGAATCCCATTGGTTAGTTCTATGTACACATAGATAATTCATACTTACTTTTGAATCCCATTGGCTACTTCCACATTGACATGGCATATTTGTCAGTGATGTCGAGAAAACCCACTTGCAGAAAAATATATATGCAAAAACGGCTCGTTTGGGTTGAGAAAATATTTTACGTAGAAGAGCGAACAACGTTTCGACCTTCTTCGGTCATCGTCAGGTTCACAAAAAAAGAGGTAACTGACCGGAAGCTGACCACATGTTTGGAAGGGGTTGTGTAACTGAGTGTCGGAATGTAGAGGGCGGTGTTCCAAACATCTAACAGCTTCCGGTCAGTTACCTCTTTTTTTGTGAACCTGACGATGACCGAAGAAGGTCGAAACGTTGTTCGCTCTTCTATGTAAAATATTTTCTCAACCCAAACGAGCCGTTTTTGCATATATATGGCGTATTTATGTTGAAGTGCCTTGACTCCTTGTGCATATACTCATGAAAAACTTATACGTTCTTATGAATCTCCATGAGTTCAACCATATTCACATAACTATTATTCTCATTGGACAGGAAACTTCAACCTCTATCGTACAATCATACATGATCCACTACTAACTACCAATATCCATTTCAAGTGAGAAAACTAAAATATTTTGATTAAGTGTTGTACGAATTTAGCAAAACACTTTTAGTTTATTGTAAGATATCTAAGTATATGTATTATATATATATATATTCTGAAACATTAAACTGTAGTAAGTGTTCAGTAATCACGTGTATAGTGTACCTTGATGTAAACTGGTACACTGCTAGTAGTTTCAGTTGTGTTTTTATTTTGTACAATTCGTTTGGTCTATCTTTTATCATCACTTTACACTTTAGATTGATGTATGTTCATAATGAATTAAAATTATGAAAATGTAGTAATTCCCAAAATGGTACTTTTTAAAGATTCTTCCATTGCTTAGATCTTCTTGGAAAAGTTTAATGTAATAGTTTTTGTATAATATAAAGTTTCCATATTTCTTAGGGCTGTATTTACCTTGAAACTGACATCCTGCGCAGTATACACCCTTCACGTTACTGGCAAATATATTTTCTATAAAATCGAAAATTTATTATTTTTTCTATAAAGCTAGTACGTTTCTTAAGAATATATTTGAACTCTTTTAATGGTTTCTATTGCTGGAAGGGTTGTTTTTTTATTATTTGGTAGAAATGATAGAAAGTCTAAAGCATTGAACGTAAGAGAAAGAGCTTTATTTCTTTGATTGAAAGTTTTACAAATTTAAAGTTACTACTACGGTTTTATTTTACAAATGTGTAGAGAGCCACTATTCTCTGTCCACCTTTTTTTTTGCAACAAGTCATACCTTCATTAAAGTCATATGTAAATAGTTTTGATCGTGAGGATTCCCGATGGGTTAACTTTGCAAACTTACAATAGTAAATTCGCAGGTAGCCTATTGTGTATGTTTGTGCTCAGCAACGAAAAATCAGATCGTCAGAAAAACTGAAGATAAATCTAAATGTATAACATTCAAATAGTAAATTTATTCAATAATGTACAAAAATCAATCTTAACATGTTTGTGATCACAATTTTGGTCATCATAGACTGCACAAGGAGGAAAAAGATTTTTATTTACACTTTCTTTCAAAACTGAATATTTTTTTTGCGCTTTTAACACTTTTATTTCGACAATGGTATATTCTGAGTAAGGGGCCCGACATAGCCAGGTGGGTTAATCGGAGGGTCGCGAGTTCGCATCCCCGTCACACCAAACATGCTCTCCCTTTCAGCCGTGGAGGCGTTATAATATTACGGTCAATCCCACTATTCGTTAATAAAAGAGTAGCCCAAGAGTTGGCGGTGGGTAGTGATGACTAGCTGCCTTCCCTCTAGTCTTACACTGCTAAATTAGGGACGGCTAGCACAGATAGCCCTCGTGTAGCTTTGCGCGAAATTCAAAAATCAAACAAACTGTAGCAGTTCACACGAGACATGTTCGCCGCATCTCGTCTCCCTTTACTTTTAAATCTGTTTGTCGAATAAGTACTTTGTCAGGCTTAAGCAAGTGAATATTGTTATTCTGTGAGGATTGAAGTTGTAACATTATTTGTAGATTGTCAATATTTCTTCTATACTTGAAGCAGTATTTATCGTTTGGGAAAACTAAATAATAATTACATCCGGTATGTTATGGAACGTTACAAACTATCCTCTGATGAGACAGTGGTAAGTTTATAGAATTGCATTGGTAAAATCCAGATTTTTATCTTCCGTGGAGGGCGCAGGATATCGGGACTTTGTAATAAACAGTTTTTTGTTTTGTTTCTTTGTTTTTGAATTTCGCGCAAAGCTACACGAGGGCTGCCTGCGCTAGCCGTCCTTAATTTAGCAGTGTAAGACTAGAGGGAAGGCAGCTAGTTATCACCACCCACCGCCTACTCTTGGGATACTCTTTTACCAACGAACAGTGGGATTGCCCATCACAAATATATCGCCCCCCACGGCTGAAAGAACAAGCATGTTTGGTGTGAGGAGAAATCCAGCCCGCGACCCTCGGATTACGAGTCGAGTGCCTCAACCACCTGGCCATGCCGGGGCGAAGCTACGAGTGAAATTCAACAAATAATCACCCTACTCTGATTTTGCGGTACAATTAATTCATATTGGGTTTTGATACCCGTGACTTGGTAAAGTACAGATAACTTAGTTATCCAAAATATTGATACACTGCTTCTAAAGCAAACGTTTGTGAATGTACCTGAAACGCGTGTTTTACTTGAAATACTGCTGTTTTTTACGTCCTGTTATTTATTTATTTCGAATACTTATTACTTGTAAACAACTTTAAATCTAATGATATTTGATCACACGAAATGTCTCAATTAAACTAATTACACCTAAGTAAAAAGAAAGCTGTATCTCAACCAAATCTGAAGTTAAACCATTGAAACATTTGATTTATTATGTTATTCTGTCTTATAAATCCTGGGTGAACTGTGTTTGAAATAACAAGTAAATAATTCTATTTTTCGTGGCGCAACATGTTAACTGTGTTTTGTAGCAAATAGACTTGAACAATTATTCTCAGAAAACAAAACCTAAAATGTTTTTTCGTGTGTGTTTTGAATGACTAGTTAGTATTGTTAAGCGCAATGCTATGCCATAGGCTGTCTGTAATCTGCCCATTACGGGTATCGAAACCCTAATTTAGCGTTGTAATCTTGCAAAGTTGTTGCTGAGCCACTGGGCAGGTGTTTTCTTATAGTAAAGCCACATTGGGCTATCTGTTGAGTCCACCGAGGGGAATCGAACTCCTGATCTTAGCGTTGTAAATTCGTAGGCCTACCGCTGTTCCAGCGGGGTTATTAAATAAAGTTGAGAAGCACTTTATTTTACCATATTGTCTACCCAGTTCACTTCGACTTTTTTTAGAGAGGTACCTGTGTATGTGTGTGAAAACTATGTTCTAAATACACACATCTTCTAAAGCCCGTAAAATAATAGGATTATATAGGTTTTTTTAGCAGTTTGAGACACTTTTATTTTACTACAAAGCTCAAGTGTAAAACTTGTGGATAGTTGAACAGTTTGCAAGTCATTAAAAGGTCATATTTAGTTTTCAACTGTACCTATTGAGCGCATGTTCAGAATATATTTATTGCATATTCAAGTGGGCTGGCATGGCCAGCTGGTTAAGGCCATGCCAGCCCATAATTCGAGAGGTACGAATTCGAATCCCTGTCACACCAAACTTGCTCGCCCTTTCAGCCGTGAGAGCGTTATAATTTGACGGTCAATCCCACTATTCGTTGATAAAAGAGTAGTCCAAGAGTTGGCGGTGGGTGGTGATGACTAGCTGCCTTCCCTCTAGTCTTACACTGCTAAATTAGGAACGGCTAGCGCAGATAGCCCTCGTGTAGCTTTACGCGAAATTCATATTAAAGTATACTGGTTTTTATCCTTTGCATAGGAAGTCTGAATCACCATTTTAATGTAAATATGAAGATTATTAAACATATTTTGAGGTAAGTATATTTTTATTCATATAGTCTTATATATTAGTTTATTAACATATGCTGATCCAGTTAAGAGCTTTTACTGGCAAGTGGCGAACGCTATATTTTAAACAATGTCTATTCGCATAAGAAGCTTAGTTTTTGTTTGTTTGTTGTTACGCGTAAAGTTGCACAATGAACTAACTGTGCAGCGTCCTCCACGAGTATCAAATCCCGGTTTTCGAGTTATAAGCCTTTACAGTTACTGTTGAACCACTGCTGAGCTGGAACTAGTTTCTTCTTACACAACTATTTGCCTATTTGTTTTATTATTATTATTATTATTAATTCTGTTGTTTTGTCCTTCTAATATTTGTATGTGTGTTTATGGAAATCATGCTACAAAAATGTGCGTCATTCAGATCAGTCCCGGGCCCGGTATGGCCAGGTGGGTGAAAGCGTTCGGCCTGTACTCTGAGGGTCACGGGTTCGAATCTCCATCGCATCAAACATGCTCGCCCTTTCAGCCGTAGGGACGTTATAATGTGACTGTCAATCCCACTATTCGTTGGTAAGAGTAGATCAATAGTTGGTGGTGGGTAATGGTGACCAGCTGCCTTCCCTCTAATCTTACACTGCTAAATTAGGGACGGATAGCGCAGATAGCCCTCGTGTAGCTTTGCGCGAAATTCAAAAACAATTCAAACAACAGATCAGTCCCCTACTGGTACAACGGTTAGTCTACGGATTTACAACGTTAAAAACAGGGGTTCAATTCCCTTCGGTGGACTCAGCAGATAGCTCAATGTAGCTTTGCAATAAGAAAAAACACACACATTCAAATCACACAGAAAATTCCTGGATCTGTACTGGTATGAGAATTGAATGAACATATATTGGATGGTTGATAATAATATTTTTTTTTGTTTGCTATTTGTTATATTACAATAGGCCCATAATTTGTACCGATATGAACAATGGACGCATCTGTATTGGATGTTTGGTAATATAATACCTTTTTATGTCCTATTTGTTATATTACTAAAGACCCCTAAACCAAAATAAGAAAGAAAATGTTGATAAGATGATAAGTAGACTGAAAGCCAGAGCAATGTTCACTTTCACGTAATTTTTGCTTTTAAAACTCCAAGTGCAAGAAAGATCTGCATCTTACGTTTTTTGTTTTCAGTTTCTGTCTGAATATTCAAAGCATCAGTTATGTTTATAGTGTTGACTACAATGTCGTACATTTTCATAAGCGGATACTACTCGTGGGTTTATGTGCTTCGAAGCTATAACAACAATAAATCTCATATATAAAAAACCAAAAACTAAGTGAAAACTACAAACTGAAAATGTTAAAAAATGACAGAGTTTTAAGAAGGTATTTATTTGAAAACAATAAAAACTAATTTGCGTTACTACGGTAAAAAACAAACAAACCGAAACTAAAAAGGAACTTGGTAAATGTAACTTCTAACCAATTGAAAACATACATTATACAAGTCCTCTTCGGAAATTGCTACCTTTATAACAGAAGTGGTTAATTTTCAGTGTTACCTTGACCTTTGAGCTACGTTAACCAAATATTGACAAACTGGTCTTTGGGGGCGCTTAACCTCTGAACCAAATCTGTTTAAAATTAGTTTAAAACTTTTTACGTTGTACTGTTTATATACTGCTCCTTCTGTTTAATTCTACTGTTTACTACCGTCATCCGACAGAAAATTGTGTTTTTCACGTGTGAAATCATCTGTACCTATTGAAATGTTTTAGTTTAAAAAGGGTCAAACAAGGAGTGCTGGTTACAGCATCAAAACGGCATTATGCACCTATAATATTTTATTTAGAAAATTTAAATGGCAAAGTTTTATCATATACGTACGTATGTGAGAATGTATTGGTAAAAATATTATGTTCCGATATCTACACAAAATACACAGTTTGTTTGTTTGTTTTGAATTTCGCGCAAAGCAACACGAGGGTTATCTACGCTAGCTCTTCCTAATTTTTAGTAGTGTAGGACTAGAAGAAAGGTAGTTAGTCATCACTACCCACCGCCAACTCTTGGGCTACTCTTTTACCAACGAACAGTGGAAATATCACTCACCGTCCGCAGCCAGTTTGGAGTTACGGCAATTACCACTAGAAATCTGAGTTGTGTGAAAACTACCATTAATTTCAACACTTTCTAATCTTTAAAACCGCGTATAGATAATTCAGTAATAAATATAATACATGTATATATCAATTAAGAAAGCTACATTAATTAATAAAATATTTTGTCAACATAACCAAAATTTCAATTAATTAAACGACATTTTTACGATGATACTGAAGTAACGTGTTTTATGTTTCCGTGGAAAAGCTACAAGAAAGAACCACAACCAGCTGTGATGGAAGGAAATGTAAAGTGATACCATTTTAAATTGGTCCTATTTGGAAAGGATACGTAAAAGCTCGTTCCGACGCAAAAATTCATACAGGCAGAAGATAAGGTTTTTTAAGAATGAGGATATACAATTTTAAAGAGAGGAATACCCTTGTACATTGTACATTGGGAAACAAGGGAATGTGGATCAATTTGAGATATCAGGACTACCTGAAAACAGACCTGCAACATCTCGTATCTCAGCTACGCCTTGTAACAAGTGAGAATACACCAATACAAAGATGAGTAGCAAAATCTGTTCACGTGCTCTAGGCAACAGTACGTAACATAGCCAACGGGGTATGTGCTCAAGAGGATAAGAAGCTTCCAGCCATATCTCCCCTTTGCTGTACCTACCTTAACCAGAATGGCACTGGTAGTACATGATGTATGAAAATTGCCGGACGCATTAGTTATGGATTTCTTTACGATTAGACATAATTGAAACGGATGCTGATAAATCATTGTCAAATACAGTGTGATTGAACATGGCGACACGGACTGTAACGAAGTGCTGAGGTATTAAATTCGTTTTGACATCATGTACCCACCCCTCTGTATTTCACTATTCTAGTAAACACAGGATCACTACTATTTGCACATAAGGATGCGAACACCACACGGAAATTGGGAGTAATAGCAATGAATAAAATTAGCCATATATTAACCGTTTCCATTGCAACAATATTTTGTTATTCATTACGTCATGTTTTTCGAGTTTATGTAAATGGAATAATTTCAGAATTACACGCGATAATTATTTCTGTTACTGCCAAGAACTACTAATTACTTTCACTGTATATGGTGTGTTCAAACACTAAATTCGCACCAGGTTCCAATCTGGACAAAAAGAGTAACTGGGTATAAAAAGGCTCTAGCACCAAACAAGGTTCAACAAAATTCAAGCTTAAATAAGACCACGAAGATTTACACAGCGTTTTTTGTTTCGGTTTCTTTCTCTTCAGGTCTTGTGGTATGGTTTCATATAATCGTTTTATTACTTTAAACTTTTATAAAGCTAAATAATCTGTTTTTATAGACTGATATCAATATGTTTTCGTTTTATTTTTGTTTGTTTCATTTCGTTCACTGTGTTGCCATAATCGTGTGTTTAAAAACTGAAAAATACCATCACAGTTTTTCTCTGAATTTTCTTAAAGATCTTAAATTTTAATAATTATAAACCATTAAACAGTTTCACCATATACATATATATTAACAGTACGATACTTTTGTTACCTATGACAACAAAAATCACATATAATATAAATATTATATATAGTTATTTCTTTGTTTCATGAAGCATAGCGTGTGATACGAGTCTATTAATAGAAATATTAGAGTATGATGAAAACTTTACGTCTGTGGGCGAGAAGGTAGATAAGTGTGAACATCTTGTGTGTCTTCTTGTCAGAGAAGACCTGCCAGGTGTCAGTGAGTGTCTTTAGTTTCTTAGAAATTTGGATAAACTGCACTTTAAATCAAGTTATGTCTTTTACGTCTAATATTATGCACTCTGTGATCGTCATTTTTGGATACTGGTTAGTGTTGTAATAATATCGTATTTATTTCGTCTTGTGAATTAATTCATTGTTGATAAAATAATAGGATTTGGATGTATTTTTAATAAGTTCGAACTATCTTACCAAAATTTATGTTATTCAGAAACTAAAGCTGAGATTAAGTCAAAGTTTGTTCCTTTTTAAAATCGATCATTATGTTCAATAAGGCGATACATAAATCACTGAAATAAAAATAATTTAATTCAGTTACAAATTATGTTTAGGTACAAAATCACTGAAATAAAAAATAATTTAATTCAGTTAAAAATTAGGTTTAGGTACAAAATCACTGAAATAAAAAATAATTTAATTCAGTTAAAAATTAGGTTTAGGTACAAAATCACTGAAATAAAAAATAATTTAATTTAGTTAAAAATTAGGTTTAGGTACAAAATCACTGAAATAAAAATAATTTGATTCAGTTACAAATTAGGTTTAGGTACAAAATCACTAAAAATAAAAATAATTAAATTTGGTTTAAAAATGTTTTCTTTAATACTCGTTATATTTTTTATTTTTTCGTTTCGTACGAAATGAAAAGTTTTGGTATTTTCTTAATTTTCAATGTAGTGAACTTTATTAATTATCAAAATCTTCTTCGATTAAGATTTAGAAATAGCTTTGCCATTGTTTTCGCCAATAAACTAAAATGTATTATAGGAATTTGACTACATGTTAAACCAGAACTTATCGCAAACCAATTGTGACTTGGATAATATTTATGTATTATTAGTGACCGACATGGCCAGATGGGTTTAGGCGTTAGACTAATAATGTGAGGGTCTCGGGTTCGAATCTCCGTCATACCAAATATGCTCGTCCTTTCAGCTTTGCGGGCGTTATAATGTGACGGTCAGTTCCACTATTCGTTGATAAAAGAGTAGCCCAAGAGTTGGCGGCGGGTGGTGATGACTACCTGCCTTCCCTCTTGTCTTAAACTGCTAAATCAGGGACGGCTAGTGCAGATAGTAGGTTTGGTGCATTGTTCCTATTTATTCTTTACTTACTTGTCTTTTCACAAATTTCCTATTGTTTTGTAAAATGTGTTTTTTAAAGTTAAAAGATTTTATTATTTTGAAAGAAATAAAGTGATTACTATAATTTTATGTGGTAATTAATCTCATGAAGTTAATCAATGTATGTACTAAATAGAGTAGATTTCATTTCTATGTTTTGAAACATTTTTTGTGTGTAAATTTTAATCAAAGGATCTTTTCCCGTTGTGCTCATTCATATTTCAGTAATTATGTTATTTCTCTGAGACGTATAAAAATATAGTTGTGCTCATTCACATTTCAGTAATTATGTTTATTCTCTGAGACGTATAAAAATATAGTTGTGCTCATTCACATTTCAGTAATTATGTTGCTTCTCTGAGACGTATAAAAATATAGTTGTGCTCATTCACATTTCAGTAATTATGTTGCTTCTCTGAGACGTATAAAAATATAGTTGTGCTCATTCACATTTCAGTAATTATGTTTATTCTCTGAGACGTATAAAAATATAGTTGTGCTCATTCACATTTCAGTAATTATGTTTCTTCTCTGAGACGTATAAAAATATAGTTGTGCTCATTCACATTTCAGTAATTATGTTACTTCTCTGAGACGTATAAAAATATAGTTGTGCTCATTCACATTTCAGTAATTATGTTTATTCTCTGAGACGTATAAAAATATAGTTGTGCTCATTCACATTTCAGTAATTATGTTGCTTCTCTGAGACGTATAAAAATATAGTTGTGCTCATTTACAGTCCAGTAATTATGTTTCTTCTCTGAGACGTATAAAAATATAGTTGTGCTCATTTGCAGTTCAGTAATTGTGTTACTTCTCTGAGATACATAAAAATATAGTTGTGTTAATTCAGAATTCAGTAATTGTGTTATTTTTCTGAGACACATAAAAATACTTTTTCTTAGATTATTATAAATTACAAATATATTTATTTACGTATACAAAAATTATCCAAATATTCAAAGCTTCATAATAAATTTGAGATGTGGAGCGTATTTAAAAAAATAAAATACCTTGTTATAAAGTTTGCCAGCATTTGACTCCCAACAGATTTTTATTCTATGTTTTGCTTTAACTAATATTTATTTGTCAATTAATTAAAGCAAAACACCAAATAAAAACCTGCTCCAATGAACACAAGCGTTTCTAAATGAAAATCTCCAGTATAACATTCGTTCTGTATTGCAGAACAACGTGAACGAAACACGTGTTTATGTATATTTCTTATGCTCACGAGCTATAGTTGTTTTTCTACTGTTCGATCTAAGGATGTTCACTTAACATTCTCCAAATATTATAGACATCGAGTACAAAGTGTTATTTGTGGCAATTCTGCTTCGTTCATTAGTAATTGTGCTGAGCAGGCCCAACTCAGTCAGATCTTCTTGGATTTAAGAGCTAACAGCGAGGGCTGCTGACTGATTGTCTAGGTCAGAGTTGTCATAGAAGTTTGTGGTAGTTTGCTTGTCGTTCATAATTAATACTTTGTTTTCAGTTATTAATTTGGAATGCCGTGTCCAGTCTTGGGACCATTACCTTAGGAAAGACACTGAATTGATTGTAAAGGGTTCAGAGAAGGGTTACTAGAATAGTCCCTGGTATGGATTGGTTGTCATTCGATGAGAGGATGAAATCTCTCAAATTGTTTTCTCATGAAAAAAGTCAGGAGGGATCTATTTGAGGTGTTTAAGGTTGTAAAGGGAATCGATTGTGGTGATTCATCATCTTTTTTTATGTTTAACAGTGGGAACAGTAGAACTAAAAGACCCAAGTATAAATTTGGCAGGGTAGGAGTCATCTTCAGCTAAGACAGTTTCATTTTGCTAACAGGATACTTTGCCTTTGGAGTTTATAGAGGCTGGAAATTTAAGTGAGTTTAAGAAAACTCTTGGTAAGTACATGAATAACAAGGGCTGACTGCAAGATTTTTTGGTTTTTGAGTTAATTAGTTTAATTTAGTTTAGAAAATAGAACAGCCTCTCGGAGATTAACCAACACATCCCATATTGTCCCAAAACATCATGTTATATACGTAATTCTCTTGTGAAATCAACAAAATATTCTATTAAATCAATGTGTTTTTAATAATGAATATTTATATCTAACGCTGTTACTCCTAGAATGTTAATTATTTTTTCCGGGGCCTTCAATTAATTAGTAAACACCTGGAGTGCGTGTTTTTCTTATAGCGTTGTAAATCCGGAAACTTACAGCTGTACCAGCGGGGGTACCTGGTTAGAAGAGAGAGTCAAAAGTATTATCATCAAAGGGGTGGAGCGAATACTCACAGAGAAGGTGTGAGAGATATAAAGTTTTAAAAATTATCATGTAATGAATGAAAAGCTTATTACAGGACTTTATCATTTTAACAAAACCACTGTGGTACTTCCAGCAACTAATATTTCGCTTCGTGGATTAAAACCCTTTGAAAATATTTTCTCGTATTTTTTTCAAGGTCAAGAGTTTGTTCCAAGTGTGAAACTATAAATATTTCTGGCATTTTGTTTTTGCTTAATTATATTTAAAGATAGAATGCTATCAATTACACATACGAATGTATATATAAATTTCAATATTTTGTTTGTTTTCGAATTTCGCGCAAAACTTTGCGAGGGCTATCTGCGCCTAGCCTTCCCTAATTTAGCAGTATAAGACTAGAGGGAAAGCAGCTAGTCATCACCACCAACTCTTGGGCTATTCTTTTACCAATGAATAGGGGGATTGACCGTAACTTTACAACCACCTCACGGCTGAAAGGGCGAGCATGTTTTAGTGTGACGGGGATTCCAACCCGCGACTGTCAGATTAGGAGTCGAACGCTTTAACCCACCTGGCCATGCCGGGCCTTAATTTTGAATATAAAATTATGTATTTAAAATGAGAACCCATCAAATAAATTCCATCTTGGATGACTAATAGCGATTATTATTGTTAAGCAGACGCACATACCACTAAGCCTGTATGTTTAGGTAATCAAATATGTATAGTGATAGCCTAACAACATGAGATATTCAATCATTCTTTGATCGTTCTTTAAGTGTTTAAATATCGATTTAATTACTGCAATTACTTTATTTGCTCTGAAATATAATTATCGTTATTATATATTTGTTTATACGAATTACGTGACCACTTTGCGGGCCACGTGTGGTCTATTGGTTAACGTACCGGGCTGCGGAGTAGTGGTTCACGTTCCGTTACTTTTTCAATTGTAAGTTTAAAATATAAAATATTTGATCTTCTTTGGATTGTTTAAATTGCATTTTCACAGGTTATTAATAAAACGTTATCGTCGTTGTTCACTCTTTAAATCACGAAGTTATTTTTAACATTTTAAAAACTTTCTACTTTCGTCAAATGCTTTTTTCACTTTGAATTATTATTAATTTTAGTAACATTAAGTATTCGGAAATAAAACATTCTAGAACTTAAATATGAGATGAGAAATATTTTATATTATTTTGTTACCATTTCCAAAAAAGAATGTAGTGGAATTCTCTGTGTATGTTAATTCAACCTTTGAAGAATAATTAAGTTTTTGTATTTTTTACTCTCTACAAATTCTTATTATATAAACTGCTGTTTATTTTTAAAATCAAAATCATCAACAAATTTGTTAATAAACTTTAATGATGTAATACTTAAATGCAGGATAGAAGAGAACGTACCGTTTAGAACGAAACCAAATTATATCATCTGTCCTCCAGATCATGTAAATTGTTCTGATCGTGATTCCTGTGCTAAGATGTTAGCTGTTAGATATCGTTTGTATCCTTGTAAGTGAATATCTATCTAACGGTAAGGTTGTGGTAATTGCCTTTCAGTCACTCCCATGATTAGTAGCCTATGTGATTACCTAAGCCTAATTAATAATTTAAAACTATTTTCTTTGTGTGGAATAACAACAATATTTAAGAATTTATTAACCATTTGAACAAACAACCTTCACGATAAACTCCACAATGGAAATAGAAGACTACAGATTCTTATTCCTTAAACACTTAACACAGGAGTTAACCGGAAACCCACAGGTGTGATGAAGTATCTGGATTATAAAACAACTCATCCCAACAATGACAACACCGCATAATTTCCAGAACGAATAAGGTGTGTAAATCCGAAAATTCTAAAAATCGCCGTTGACAACAGAGAACAGAAAAACTTGATAAAGAAGGTGGGAAATAGAATAAACACTAAAGATAACCATCAAGCAACATAAAGACACAGAGTTGAAACCATGAAGTAACATACAGACACAGAGTTGAAACCATGAAGTAACATACAGACACAGAGTTGTAACCATGAAGTAACATACAGACACAGAGTTGTAACCATGAAGTAACATACAGACACAGAGTTGAAACCATGAAGTAACATACAGACACAGAGTTGAAACCATGAAGTAACATACAGACACAGAGTTGAAACCATGAAGTAACATACAGACACAGAGTTGAAACCATGAAGTAACATACTGACACAGAGTTGTAACCATGAAGTAACATACAGACACAGAGTTGTAACCATGAAGTAACATACAGACACAGAGTTGTAAACCATGAAGTAACATACAGACACAGAGTTGAAACCATGAAGTAACATACAGACACAGAGTTGAAACCATGAAGTAACATACAGACACAGAGTTGAAACCATGAAGTAACATACAGACACAGAGTTGTAACCATGAAGTAACATACAGACACAGAGTTGTAACCATGAAGTAACATACTGACACAGAGTCGTAACCATGAAGTAACATACAGACACAGAGTTGTAACCATGAAGTAACATACAGACACAGAGTTGTAACTATGAAGTAACATACAGACACAGAGTTGTAACCATGAAGTAACATACAGACACAGAGTTGAAACCATGAAGTAACATACAGACACAGAGTTGTAACCATGAAGTAACATACAGACACAGAGTTGTAACCATGAAGTAACATACTTACACAGAGTCGTAACCATGAAGTAAGATACAGACACAGAGTTGTAACCATGAAGTAACATACAGACACAGAGTTGTGTTGTCCTAACTCGGAAGTTTCTCCGAAAATATGCAGAAGAAATGTAAACGGCATACATTTAGAATTGTGTTTAAAAACTACAACAATACTGTAGTACACATCATACCACTTAATGCACCACTCCAATTTGAAACATTCATGATGTTAGAAAATCACGCAAGTTCAAGAAATCGTGATAGAAGTTAAAAACCCTATAACTAGAGCGCTTTCGAAAGATCCAGTTTAAAACATGTGGTGCAAAATGGAAAAAAAAAAGTTAGGGGTTCAGGAACATAATATATATACAAGGTTTTTAAATAGTGGTCCATCTGCAATAGGAAAGAAGACATACATTAAATTGTAAGTCATGTTGAAATAATGGAATGTGAACCACTCACGAAAAGAAAGAAAAATGAGTAGAGCTCTAAATCTTTCTAAGATGTAATATACTCAGTATTGAAGTCAGCAAAACCTGGATGTGTAGATAGCAGGTCAAATGCTCTATGAATATATCTCAGCCTCTACCACCACAGAAATAGTCCTTTTCCCTGAAGTCAGAAGATCAGCAGACGAAACGCCGGATAAAAATAAATTAATGTTTGTTTTTTTTAACTTCGCGCAAAGCCACACGAGGGCTATCTGCGCTAGCCGTCCCTAATTTAGCAGTGTAAGACAAGAGGAAAGGCAACTATTCATTACCACCAACCGCCAACTCTTGGGCTACTCTTTTACAAACGAATAGTGGGATTGACCGTCACATTATAACGTCCCCACGGCTGAAATGGCAAGCATGTTTGGTGCGACGGTTGATTCGAACCTGCAACACTCACACTTCGAGACGAACGCCTTAACCCACCTGGCCATGCCGGGTCTTTTATTCAGGAAGGACTAGACTGTATTTTTAATTACGTTATTTTAAAATCTGTGTTCATTCCAGTTCTCACGGCTTAGGTACTCAATGTCTAACTTGTACGGCACTCATACCTCTCCAACAATTCTCGACGAAGAAAGTAAATGTATGACATGGACACAGACTTGATAGTCATAGTAGTAGGCGAGCGTGTTGGAACGTGGTGGTTCAGAAGTAAGTAAATAAAAGTTATAACACTTGCTTGTTAGTCTTAAGTACTAGTTGCCCCTAATTTTAAATCAATAGACTAGATGGAACAGACAGTTAACAGGACCCACCACCAACGTTTAAGCTACTCTGAATAATAGGACTTGATCATTACCCTTATAACGCACCCATGGCCAAATGTCGCACCCCTAGTGGCACAGCACCATGCTAGAAACCGAGTTTCGATACACGTGGTGGGCAAAGCACAGATAGCCCATTGTGCAGCTCTGTGCTTAATTACAAACAACAATAACCATAGGTCACATATCCATAGTTCAGCACTAAAACCACTAGGCTACATTTTCGACTTGTTCGTCCCTGTTCAGGACGCTATATTATTGTATGTCCTTTGCTATGAACTATTACAGACAGTATGATGTGCAATTAATTGCGCAAAAGAGTTTATTTAATATTTGTACATGTCTTGTTTGTAATATATTTGATTGTGAAGCCTCTTCAGGAGGATTCTTAAATAAAAAAACGCACAAAAAACTAGGCTACATTATTGTGAATTAAACATTCCAGTTACTTCAACATACACATTTTCTAGAAATTTTTCATTACTCTTATTTTATCGAATAACGTATAAAACTATGCGTAAATGCAAAATATGCTAGTACAGTTGAAGGCCTGGCATGGCCAGGTGGGTTAAGGCGTTTGACTCGTAATCTGAGGGTCGCGGGTTCGAATCCCCGTCGCATCAAACATGCTCACCCTTTCAGCTGTGGAGGCGTTATAATTGACAGCCAATCCCACTATTCGTTGGTAAAAGAGTGGCCCAAGAGTTGGCGGTGGGGGGTGATGACTAGCTGCCTTCCCTCTAGTCTTACACTGCTAAATTAGAGACGACTAGCGCAGATAACCTTCGAGTAGCTTTGTGCGAGATTCAAAAACAAACAAACAGTACAGTTGAAGAGTTTTTCGTTGTGCACCATTTAAATTTTAAACATTCTCAATGGGTTTGGTATTCAAATATATTTACATTTTTAACTTGAAGAAGTTATATCTAATAAGTGTTTTTATTATGATTTACAGTATTATAACACTTTGTAATATAACTATTTTTATTAAGTTATTATTATAACTATTTTATTATCAAGTAAACTATTGTATCAAGTACTTCTTTGGCCATAGTTGAGCATAAAAGAACAAGATAAATAAAAAAAAAATTCTGTCCGTGTTGTTACCTAGAATCACATTTGGTGGAGTTAAAATATATTCTGGTAATTAACTTCTACAATATCTCTAGCCTTGCTTCCTTGGTGTTGTTTTTCAATCCTTATTTGGAAGTTTTTAAATTCCCAATTTTTTACTTATCTTGTGATAATTTGAACGATTGAGCATTTTTTTTTTGCATAATTTAGATTTTTTCTAAGTATCGGAATGGTTATTTTTTAAATATTTTATATGTATATAGCTTTTACTATTACGGAGGAGAATTCTGAATGTTTTTATGGAAGCGAATTTTTTTTCCTTAATGTGGTTTTCGTCGTGCGCATTCTTAGAAATTTTTGTCAAAATTTGGTCTATCTTTATTATGGATCACTATCGCGGTTTGTGACCACCACAAATCTTTGTAATTTTAGCATCAGGATTATAATTTATCACTATACTGGACTATTTAACATATACTTGAAATGATTTAAAGACACAGATTAGTGGAACTTTGGTACATGTTTCCTCCCCCTTGCAACTAGTTGACAACATATATAATAAATAAGCCATACCGGGCCTCAGGGTGTACTTAACTCTTAACTCTTGGAGTACTATTTCAAATAACGAAATACTTTTCATTTTGTCTTCCAAGCATGCATCAGTGAAAGCCTCTGGGATACTGGTCAATCACTATCAAGTTTCCATCCTGTTTGTATTCACAATGATAATTCAATAAGCGACACGAACTCGGGAGTCTCGATACAGAATTTACATTACCGTTATTTTAATAACACTATGCAACACAAATTTTGTTCCTGGATTGTATGTGTTATTTCTTAATTACTTATGTTGTAAAACACAGAAAATGGCCATTATTCCCTTCAAACTTTACTTTTGTGACCTGGATAATGAAATTTCGAAATTAACCTATTTTGTATGTAAAAACGGACAAATTTGCACATTTTCATTTACATAAGGTCTGAATAAAACAACATATGAATCAATATATATGTAAAATCGGCTCGTTTGGGTTGAGAAAATATTTTACGTAGAGGAGCGAACAACGTTTCGACCTTCTTCGGTCATCGTCAGGTCCACAAAGATTTACGTATATTTATACTAAAATTATACAAAAATGTTTAGAAGTGAGTAATTTTTTGAGGTTTTCGACTGTAATGTTAATCATTTTAACGTATCAGCCCCCAAAATATAGTCTCCCATCATGTTTTCTTTATACGCTTCTTGGTAGCGACGTTCAAAGTCCACTATATCTTGGTGGAAGCACTCACCTTGCTCCTCTGAGTATGCTCCCACGTTCCCCTTGAATTTATCAAGATAGGCGTCAAGGATATGGACTTTCAGGGACATCCTGCAGCCTATTTTACCGTAGTTCTTCACCAGAGCCTCAACCAGTTCCACATAATTTTCAGCCTTGTGCTTGCCCAAGAAGCCCCACACTAGTGCGACGAAGCTGCCCCAAGCTTTTTTTCCCTTCCTAATAAGCTTCTTGGGGAATTCTGTGCACTCCAGGATCTTTTTTATTTGTGGTCTAACGAGGACATCAGCTTTGACCTGTGCCTCAGACAGCTTAGGGAAGAAGTGTCGAAGGTACTTGAAGGCTGCAGACTCCTTATCAAGAGCTGTAGCAAATTGTTTCATAAGACCCAATTTTATGTGCAATGGTGGAAACAACACCTTCTGGAGGTCCACTAGTGGCTCACCCTTGACATTGTGCCTCCCCACAGAGAACTCGGTCCGTTGTGGCCAGTGCTTCCTGTTGTAGTGCGCTACGGTGTTCCTACTGTCCCAAAGGCAAAGATAACAGGGAAACTTGGTAAAACCTCCTTGGAGACTCATCAGGAATGCCACCATTTTGAAGTCTCCGATAACCTCCAAGCCATACTCATTATACTTCAAGGCTTCTAGTAAGGTTTTGACACTGTTGTATTCCTCTTTGAGGTGCACTGAACGAGCCAGAGGAAGAGATGGATACTTATTTCCGTTATGGAGCAGAACAGACTTAAGGCTTCTACAACATTCTAGAAAGTTCTTGAAAATTCTTGTAAGTTCTACAACATTCTAGAAAGTTCTTGAAAATTCTTGTAAGTTCGAGAAAATTCTCTATCAGTTACTCAGCACTGAATCTACCTGGAATGATCTGGAAAATGGGTAAGTTTGAAAATTTCATTACCCAGGTCACAAAAGCGAAGTTTTAAGAGAAAAATAAGTATTTTCCATTACTTTAGGCATAAGCTATTAGGAAATAACACTTTCTGCCCAGAAACAAGGAAAAGTAAAAATTTTATTACATAGTGTAATTTAAAACATTGATATATTTTCATTTATTTAAGTATCTAAAATTCATTTTTATGAGAAAAACTGTCTCATGCATCAGAACACTATGTTGGGTTGATGAGAAAACCTGACCTAAGCATCAGAACACAGTATTGGGTTAATGAGATAACCTGTCTTAAGGATCAAAACACTGTGTTGGGTTAATGAGAAAACTTGTCCTAAGCATCAGAACACTGTGTTGGGTTGATGAAAAAACCTGTGTTAAGCATCAGAACACTGTGTTGGGTTGATGAAAAAACCTGTGTTAAGCATCAGGACACTGTGTTGGGTTGATGAGAAAACCTGTCTTAAGTATCTGAATACTATTGCTTGGTTGATAAAAAAAATACGTCCCAAACATCTGAACACTGTATTGGGTTGATGAGAAAATATGTCTTAAAAATTAAAAGACTATTATTGGTGGGTTGACGAAAAAAACCTGCCTTATGCTTGAGTATAATAATGCCACAACGATAATAACTCTAACAACTTCCTATCACCGAACATGCTTATTCTTTTAGCCTTAGAGGTGTTATAATGTGACATTCAACCCCACTTTTTGTTAATAAATAGCAGCACAGTTCAACAAACGTGCAAAATTGTCCTAAATACCAGAATGTGGCTATATTGAGATAACTTGTTTCAAACAATAGAATCCTACATTGACAGAACACTAAAAATGTTAGTTCTAGAAATAATTCTTATTATGAAATTCGGCGTCTTTAGAGAGAAAGCCAAGTTTTTATTCCCATACTATATTCTGTAGTATTAATATCTTCAGAGAAAAGTCCGAATGTTTGTTCCTGTAGTAGTTGTTTTTCTGAATAGTAATATCCTTAGAGAGTAAGTCAAATGTTACTTCTGTAACATACCTTCTTGTGGATGTTAATATCCTCAGAGAGCAGCTCATTTGCTTCTCCAAATAATAAATCTTCTTGAGAATATTAATATCCTCAGAGAGCAGCTTATTTGTTTGTCCCTGTAACAGATCTTCTTGTAGATGTTAATACCCTCAGAGAGTGGCTCATCTGTTGTGTCCCTGTAATAAAACTTCTTGTAGATGTTAATACCCTCAGAGAGTGGCTCATCTGTTGTGTCCCTGTAATAAAACTTCTTGTAGATGTTAATACCCTCAGAGAGTGGATCATTTGTTGTGTTTCTGTAATAAATCTTCTTATATATGTTAATATCCTCAGAGGGCGGCTCATTTGTTTGTCCCTGTGATAGTTCGTCTTGTAGATGTTAATACCCTCACAGAGCGATTTATTTGTTTGTCCTTATAATAAAACTTGTGGATGATACCAACTACAATAAACATTATTTATAACACGTAAAAGACCCCCCGCTAGTACAGCGGTATGTCTCCGGATTTACAACGCTACAATCAGGGGTTCGATTCCCCTCGGTGGGCTGAGCAGATCGCTCTTTGTGGCTTTGCTGTACGAAATACACACACAACACGTGAAGTTGTCTTTTAATATGGTGAAAATAACGAGTTTTTATACTTAAAAAGGGTAATTAATATATTTGATTTCTCATAAATTCAGTTTATACGAAATAAGGTCAGTGTTAGAAGTACATAGTATTTCGTAAGTATGACACGCAAAAGATTAGTGTCGAAGTTTCTTGTCTACCTCTATATCACAATTATCACTAACGTTATTTTCCAACTGTTGGTCCTCTGGTTACTTACCCTTTGAATCAGGTTAAGCCTGGGTCGGCATTGTCGTGACGTGGTATTAAAGTCTTCAGATTAACTTTCGTGACAAAAAAAAAAAGAAAAAGAAATCCCAATTATAAGGTCTCTAATCTGATTCTACAAAACATATCATGTTCTAAGTGTTTATCTGTACGATATTGTTATGATCAGAGTCAAGAGTCCACATTCTATTTAACTTCTTTATTATCCGTGGACCTCATGGTTAAACCTCTTTTTATTTTCTTATACGTCGGCGTTGTTCTAGATGTTATCTTGTTTAGTCTTGAAACATATCGTGTGTTACAGTCTATGTCTTCACGTGCCTGTACCGACGACAGATTTGTTTTAGTTTTTCATATTTGTTCCAGGCGGACAGATCCTAGAATAAAGTCATTGCTTTTGCTGTTCCTCATATGTATCCTCTGTATTTCAACTGTAATGATTCAGCTGACTTGGTTCGGTTTTGTTTGTTAAGTATGTTTACTAGAAAGATCCAATCTCTTGATGTTTGAGTCGTGCAACTTTTATCAATGTGTTACCATCGTGAATAAAACAGTTCAAATACTTGTTTTACAAGCGGCCGTCAATAGGACATCTGGACATACAGAAAATGGACAAGTTCAACAAACTTGTTATCATGTTATTGACCTACATACAATTCTCATTAAGAGGGTATTCTAAAATTCCTGTATCCTTATGCTCTTTACCATGCAACAAATAATGTCATTCTATTGTATTATTCAAATTTAATATGAAGTTCAATACGTAATAAAAAACTTTAAGATAAGGCTTGTATAAACTAAACTTACATTAAATACTATTATTTTAATCTCTAACTATTAGAGTCTGGTTTATGTTATGACCAGAAACGATATTGTTTTATCAGTAACTCTAACTTTTGCACTTAGTAACAGTATCGAGGTTTTTGTATTCTCATATATGATTGGAAGATCTTGAATATGGAAATACAAAACATGATTTAAATGTAATTATTCTTAAAACTAAAATGATATGATATTTGTCTGACTCAATCAACATGTTTATGTATGAAAAATTTGTCTCATAATTTAATATAAAAGTTCAGTGAAGAGCCACGTGTCGCTGTTCAAGAACATGCGCGTTGTTGTACATCCAAAATAACAAAACGTAATAAGGAGATTACTCTCGAATCAAGGACAATAAGGTCAACGTCATACGTTTCGATTACAAAAACAATAATACGAGTTTGGTTTGTTTTTGAAATTTCGCGCAAAACAACACCAGGGCTATCTGCTCCAGCCTTTCTTAATTTAGCAGTGTAAGACTAGAGAGAAGGGAGCTAGTTGTCACCACCCACCGTCAACTCTGGGGATACTCTTTCACCAACGAATAGCGGGATTTACCAGAACATTATAACGCCCCCACGGCTGAAAGGGCGAGCATGTTTGGTGCGACTGGGATTCAAATCCACGACCATAGGTTTGGGACATTCAACGTAAACTTACTTTGCTTGTGTCAATTAAATAAAATTTTGTAAAAAAAATGAGTCATAAAATACGTAATGAAAATATCTGTTGGAGAAGACGATGACGTTTATTAAATATTTGCACATTCTACCCAAGTCTTATGTTAGAAACTCGGTGTTGTTAAGTGGATTGTTTGTTTTATTTTACTAAATAAAACAAAAATATTACTTGGTGTTATTTTTATGACAGAAAATCAGTGAATAAATTACTAATTAATCTTGCTTCAACTACAGAGTTCATTGATCGTGTATTTGTGCGTTCTGTTGACATGCTAACTTGTTATTTTATTTCTCTTAGTTAACACGGCGTGTTACACCAGTGTTAAACATAACACAGACTGCATAGCAGGCAGCTTAACTTACAATCTGATTAATAAAAAAGAACGCAAACACACAAAAAATATCAACACCATGTGTCTTTTAATACTCAGATCACAACTGAAACACCAAAAGAAAGAGTTTGTTCATGGTTTACATGTAACAAGAGAAGAAAGTGGATGCTTAGGTAATTTTTTAATTTATGAATTATATGCATTGACCAATGGGCAGCTAATGTGAATGATAGTGATTCACAGATAATACGAACAGCATGTTAACTTCCGTATCAACTACAGTTGATGCAATGAAAATAAAAGGTCACTGATGCTCCAACTGTAACGTATATCTACAGAGCAGTAACTTTGTTTACTAACATAACAAACAAGTTAACTGTTTTTGAGTTACGGGATAATAAGTTATAAATAGTAGCTGTGGGTGACTTACGAAATCATAAGTTAAAAAATAATAGGTTTAAAGCGAAGTCTCTTTCTGCTCCATTCTACTGATATTGATGTCCTTGATAGCTCACCCGTCCTTCTCTGGCACATGAATAGCATGTTTCATTTGGTCGAATTACTTGTGCGCTTATTAAACTAGATAATTTACGGATATAAGTTTACTGTTATGCACAAAGTTGCGCAACGGAATACCTGTCTTATGCCCATCGCGAGAATCAAGACTATTACATATGTAAAAACGGCTGGTTTGGGTTGAGAAAATTTTTATGTAGAGGAGCGAACAATGTTTCAACCTTCTTCGGTCATCGTCAGGTTCACAAAGAAAGAAAGGGTTACTGACCGATAACTGACCACACGCTTGAAGGGGGTTGTGTAACTGAGTATAGGAATGTAGAAGGCGTGCTTAGATGTTTGATTATATGTATTAATATAGGTATAAAGGTGTTCCTTTGTATAGGTTTATTTTGGGCTTGAGTTGTTGTATAAGTAAGGCTTCTTTAATTTTGCGTTTATGTTTCTTTCTTTATTTAGTATTTGAGTGTTTTCTATGGTTATGTTGTGTTTTTTTGACTTGCAGTGTTCGAAAACGTGTGAAGGTGACTTTTTATGTTCTTTGAATCTGGTTTCCATTTTTCTACTTGTTTCTCCAATATAGAAGTCGTGGCAGTTATCATACGTGGTCAGCTATCGGTCAGTTACCTCTTTCTTTCTTTGTGAACCTGACGATGACCGAATAAGGTCGAATCGTTGTTCGCTTCTCTACATAAAAATTTTCTCAACTCATACCAACCGTTTGTATATATATGTTGCTCTACAAGTGGGTTTTGACATCACTGACAATCAACAGTATTGTTTGTGTTATTACCACACAGCTATCAGTGAGAGTGAGGGGATAATTAGTATCACCAGACGAGGCCCGGCATGGCCAAGTAGGTTAAGACGTGCCAGTCGTAATCTGAAGGTCGCGGGTTCGAATCCCCGTCATACCAAACATGCTATACCACTATTTGTTGGTAAAAGAGTAGCCCAAAAGTTGGCGGTGGGTGGTGATGACTAGCTGCCTTCCCTCTAGTCTTACATCGCTAAATTAGGGACGGCTAGCGCAGATAGCCCTCGTGTAGCTTTGCTCGAAATTCAAAAGCAAACAAACGTTTAACAATAACAGAACAACGCACTCGGATTTCTTATCTCTTTAAGCCTTCGTACGTCTTTTCTAGCGAAACAAAATAGTAGAATCAAGTTATTTTTCTTTGAAAATATATCTAATTGAAAGCTGGATTGATAAATAGAGCCAGCATTAAATGAAATAAAGGATATTACTGTTATTGAATGCCAAATAATGAATCTTCAGTCTATAATATCATTCATCGAAAAAAAACCCTCGTGGGAGAGTAAGTAGAAAGTTTATGGACTGAAAGTTTGTAAACAGTGTGTGACTAGGGTTTAGTTAATGTTGTAAGTTTATGGACTGACAGTTTGTAAACAGTGTGTGACTAGGGTTTAGTTAATGTTGTAAGTTTATGGACTGAAAGTTTGTAAACAGTGTGTGACTAGGGTTTAGTTAATGTTGTAAGTTTATGGACTAAAAGTTTGTAAACAGTGTGTGACTAGGGTTTAGTTAATGTTGTAAGTTTATGGACTGAAAGTTTGTAAACAGTGTGTGACTAGGGTTTAGTTAACGTTGTAAGTTTATGGACTGAAAGTTTGTAAACACTGTGTGACTAGGGTTTAGTTAATGTTGTAAGTTTATGGACTGAAAGTTTGTAAACACTGTGTGACTAGGGTTTAGTTAATGTTGTAAGTTTATGGACTGAAAGTTTGTAAACAGTGTGTGACTAGGGTTTAGTTAATGTTGTAAGTTTATGGATTGACAGTTTGTAAACAGTGTGTGACTAGGGTTTAGTTAATGTTGTAAGTTTATGGACTGAAAGTTTGTAAACACTGTGTGACTAGGGTTTAGTTAATGTTGTAAGTTTATGGACTGAAAGTTTGTAAACAGTGTGTGACTAGGGTTTAGTTAATGTTGTAAGTTTATGGACTGAAAGTTTGTAAACACTGTGTGACTAGGGTTTAGTTAATGTTGTAAGTTTATGGACTGAAAGTTTGTAAACACTGTGTGACTAGGGTTTAGTTAATGTTGTAAGTTTATGGACTGAAAGTTTGTAAACACTGTGTGACTAGGGTTTAGTTAATGTTGTAAGTTTATGGACTGAAAGTTTGTAAACAGTGTGTGACTAGGGTTTAGTTAATGTTGTAAGTTTATGGACTGAAAGTTTGTAAACAGTGTGTGACTAGGGTTTAGTTAATGTTGTAAGTTTATGGACTGAAAGTTTGTAAACAGTGTGTGACTAGGGTTTAGTTAATGTTGTAAGTTTATGGATTGACAGTTTGTAAACAGTGTGTGACTAGGGTTTAGTTAACGTTGTAAGTTTATGGACTGAAAGTTTGTAAACAGTGTGTGACTAGGGTTTAGTTAATGTTGTAAGTTTATGGACTGAAAGTTTGTAAACAGTGCGTGACTAGGGTTTAGTTAATGTTGTAAGTTTATGGATTGACAGTTTGTAAACAGTGTGTGACTAGGGTTTAGTTAACGTTGTAAGTTTATGGACTGAAAGTTTGTAAACAGTGTGTGACTAGGGTTTAGTTAATGTTGTAAGTTTATGGACTGAAAGTTTGTAAACAGTGTGTGACTAGGGTTTAGTTAATGTTGTAAGTTTATGGACTGAAAGTTTGTAAACAGTGTGTGACTGGGGTTTAGTTAACGTTGTACGTTTATGGACTGAAAGTTTGTAAACAGTGTGTGACTAGGGTTTAGTTAATGTTGTAAGTTTATGGACTGAAAGTTTGTAAACAGTGCGTGACTAGGGTTTAGTTAATGTTGTAAGTTTATGGACTGACAGTTTGTAAACAGTGTGTGACTAGGGTTTAGTTAACGTTGTAAGTTTATGGACTGAAAGTTTGTAAACAGTGTGTGACTAGGGTTTAGTTAATGTTGTAAGTTTATGGACTGAAAGTTTGTAAACAGTGTGTGACTAGGGTTTAGTTAATGTTGTAAGTTTATGGATTGACAGTTTGTAAACAGTGTGTGACTAGGGTTTAGTTAACGTTGTAAGTTTATGGACTGAAAGTTTGTAAACAGTGTGTGACTAGGGTTTAGTTAATGTTGTAAGTTTATGGACTGAAAGTTTGTAAACAGTGCGTGACTAGGGTTTAGTTAATGTTGTAAGTTTATGGATTGACAGTTTGTAAACAGTGTGTGACTAGGGTTTAGTTAACGTTGTAAGTTTATGGACTGAAAGTTTGTAAACAGTGTGTGACTAGGGTTTAGTTAATGTTGTAAGTTTATGGACTGAAAGTTTGTAAACAGTGTGTGACTAGGGTTTAGTTAATGTTGTAAGTTTATGGACTGACAGTTTGTAAACAGTGTGTGACTAGGGTTTAGTTAACGTTGTAAGTTTATGGACTGAAAGTTTGTAAACAGTGTGTGACTAGGGTTTAGTTAATGTTGTAAGTTTATGGACTGAAAGTTTGTAAACAGTGCGTGACTAGGGTTTAGTTAATGCTGTAAGTTTATGGACTGACAGTTTGTAAACAGTGTGTGACTAGGGTTTAGTTAACGTTGTAAGTTTATGGACTGAAAGTTTGTAAACAGTGTGTGACTAGGGTTTAGTTAATGTTGTAAGTTTATGGACTGAAAGTTTGTAAACAGTGTGTGACTAGGGTTTAGTTAATGTTGTAAGTTTATGGATTGACAGTTTGTAAACAGTGTGTGACTAGGGTTTAGTTAACGTTGTAAGTTTATGGACTGAAAGTTTGTAAACAGTGTGTGACTAGGGTTTAGTTAATGTTGTAAGTTTATGGACTGAAAGTTTGTAAACAGTGTGTGACTAGGGTTTAGTTAATGTTGTAAGTTTATGGACTGAAAGTTTGTAAACAGTGCGTGACTAGGGTTTAGTTAATGTTGTAAGTTTATGGACTGACAGTTTGTAAACAATGTGTGACTAGGGTTTAGTTAACGTTGTAAGTTTATGGACTGAAAGTTTGTAAGCAGTGTGTGACTAGGGTTTAGTTAATGTTGTAAGTTTATGGACTGAAAGTTTGTAAACAATGTGTGACTAGGGTTTAGTTAATGTTGTAAGTTTATGGACTGAAAGTTTGTAAACAGTGTGTGACTGGGGTTCATATAATGTTGTGGAAACGTTGTACATTTACGATAAAGTTTTTTTTATTAATAATCCAGCCAAGCCTCTCCAAGCTATATTTTTAAATTTGTTTTGTATTTTGTTTTGAATTTCGCGCAAAGCTACACGAGGGCTGTCTGCGCTATCCGTCCCTAATTTAGTAGCGTAAGACGAGAGAGAAGACAGCTAGTTATCACCATCCACCGTCAACTATTAAGCTACTCTTTTACCAACGAATAGTGAGATCGACCGTCACATTATAACGCCCCCACGGCTGAAAAGACGAGTATGTTTGGTACGAAGTGGATTCGAACCCGCGACCCTCAGATTTCGAGTCGAACGCATTAACCAATCTGGCCGTGCCGGGCCATATTTCTTAAAAGTGGGTTCCTCGTCACCAGATTATAACACTAAAACTAGGGTTCTATTCCCCGGGATGAGCACAGCAGATAGCCAAAACTCTAAGCGCCTTATTTTTTTTAGTACTGTTATTGTTGTTTAGAAAGCTAAACCTAATAATACGTGTATGAAAATACATTAAGAAAGTAGTGACCTTCCTGGACAACCGACTTTTCTGTATTTGAAAATAATTGCAAATTGTTCACTTGCTCTGTGTTCTTTCATTTAAACAAACTGGAAACATTGTTAGAATGCCTGCTATTCTACCCGTAAAATGTTTCACGAACTAAGGTCGATAAAGAGGTCAACGTTTTCGTATCTGTTATGAAGTCACGGAAACCTTCCACCCATATAAAGGTGGCGCTGTGTGTGCAGTTTAATAAACTAATAAATCTAATTTTCCGGCATATTGGGTGTAACATATTACTCGTGTTCAAATCACTTGGAAAGAAAAGTTTTACTTTATATTATATTTACCTGAAGTTATGTACATTTTCTTTACATATTTACAGCCAGCCAAGACTGTATGTTGGTAAAAAACTATTTATTTTAAATTATTACAATTTTCTTGTATTACCCTAGGTGAAATAGGACCTATATGCATGAAAAACTGAGAGAGGAGGCCAGGAGAGCCATTTTTCCCAGATCTAAAGCTCAAAGAAGGCTTCAAAAACACACAAACATTTCTTGCGCATTTATTAAGTTTCGTGATTTGTTTTTACGCATAGAAAGAGGCTAGAAAACTATTTATTAAATGTTAAACAAAATTAATAAGCACATATATTAAATGAAACATATTCATATTTTCTTTCACATTTCTAGGGACCACATATTGTTTTATTTTGTCTTCATGTGTCATATGTGGCCTGGGCCTCTCCAAACTTTGAAACGACCTATTGAAAGACGTTTAAACTCAAGCAATGTGTACATAATTAAAAAAAAACAAAAAATCATTTATCTCTGTATGGAAAAATTAACAAACATATTTGTAGTTCCGATATCAGAATTGAGTACTTCCGAAAAATGTACTTTATAACGTTAAAGATATTGACACATACGTCACACATTCGTTTGTTTGTTTGTTTTTTTTGGAGTTTCGCACAAAGCTACTCGAAGGCTATCTGTGCTAGCCGTCCCTAATTTAGCAGTGTAAGACTAGAAGGAAGGCAGCTAGTCATCACCACCCACCGCCAACTCTTGGGCTACTCTTTTACCAACGAAAAGTGGGATTGACCGTAAATTATAACGCCCCCACGGCTGGGAGGGCGAGCATGTTTGGCGCGATTCGGGCGCGAACCTGCGACCCTCAGATTACGAAGCGCACGCCTTAACGCGCTAGGCCATGCCAGGCCCCACACATTTGTTTTTGGTATGAAGGCTATCTGCGCTAGCCGTTCTTAATTTAGCAATGTAAGACTAGAGGGAAGGCAGCTAGTCATCACCACCCACTGCCAACTCTTGGGCTACTCTTTTACCAACAAATAGTGGGATTGACTGTCACATTATAACGTTCCCATGGCTGAAATGGCGAGCATGTTTGGTGTGATGAGGGATCAGAACCCGCGACCCTCGGATTACGAGTCGAGTGCCTTAACCACCTGGCCATGCCGGGCCTATTTGTTTTTGAAGATGTAAATATATCCTTTACTGTTTCAAACATTTCCTTAGTGCAAAGAAAGTGTAAGTAAAATTATTCATATTCTATAGAGATGGTCTTTTTTAAAAGTACAAATTTTTTGTGGGGTGGAGATGAGTGGGGCAGCTACCTTCTAAAGCTCGAAAGGAAACCACAAATGTCAGTTTTTCTAAAACATTTTTCATCAAGCAGGGTTAACATTCATACGCAAATTACACCGTAGTTCAGAACCTCCCGTTGAAAAGGGGATTCATGCCAGGGTATTCTTCTTCCATCCCCTTGTTTTCTACCCCAAAGTTTCTGGGAAAGGACTTTCCTGCTTTAAAGTTCCATATCTGGAGCAAATTTAAAATTGAAATGCGTATTATTCTCTGTATAATTAATACTGTAGTCAGCAAACATTAATTGTTATATAATGATATATAACTATTTTCGAAATTAACAGAAATTGGAGATACGGAAAAAAAGAACATTTGCGGTTATATTATTTGTATCCCAAACGTTACGCGTTATGGTTTCTGATGCTTCACCAGTTTTTGACTTTTAAATCAACAAACAATTTGAACCTGGTTATTGGTTTGTTTGTTTTTTTTTCTGTTATCAACCACATCTTTAGAAGGTTTCACATTTTCTTTCAAATTGCCAACTCGTTGTGTTTGGTTGTTTGATTGCTTGACGTTTATTGGCGCAAAGCAACTAGGCTATTTGCGCCAAACAATCGATAAAAAAGGTTAAAGTAAAACTGTTAAAAAAGGTAAAAAATAAATAAATTAAGATAAAACAAAACAACGTCCAAAAATCGGATAAAAGATCTAAATAAAATGTAAAAGGTCAATGGGCCATAAAAAGTTTAAAAAAAGGAAATTGGACAGTGTCACCATTGCCAATGACACTGTCCAACCTCCGGGGTAAACCCGTAGAAAAACATGTCTAAAATGGTGTCGTAATGTAAAAGGTGGGCCATTTGACTTGACTGTCACACAGGACACACATTGATGCATCATTCCCAGATGAAAAAAAAACGATGAGTTAAAAACTGTTATCAATGTGTAGCCTAATTAGGACAACATCCTCCTTCTGATCCTTACGGGATCAAGACGGCCAAAGAAGATCAGAAGGTTTGATCTGGAAAAGCTTGTAACGATGTTACTCACCCCAAGTCGACTGCTGACTGGCGCGAAGCTGAGCTTCTAATACATGATCGTAGTCCATATACGGAATTGGCACCAGAGCAAACATACTTAGCCACAATGACAGCGAGCTCGTTCCCGTAGATACCGATGTGGTCAGGTATCCAAAAAAACAACAAATAGAAACAGAAGATAAAGAAAAATGGACTAGTTGTTTTAGATCATTGACGAGAACGGAATGAGAAATGACAACAAGCGATTCCAGGAACAGCAGAGAACTAAGAGAGTCAGTGTAAATTGTACAATTGTACTGCATAGTTTCTACATGATCCAAGGCAAGATAAATGGCATAGAACTTGGCAGTGAACATAAAAACTGTAGAGACGATCATGTGAGCGATCACTGAGTCACAACAAACCATTAACAGATCCCACAGAGTAACCTGATGTTGAACCATCTGTATAAATGGGATGGAAGAGTGGTTCATAAGATATTCAGCAAAAAAGAAGACAGTTCTTCCACTCGGGAGTATCCGCCTTCCACAGATAACTCAAAGAAAAATCACAGATGAGGATGATAATAAGCCATGACGAGATGGACGGACCAGCGGAGATAACAATGTCATCCAATGACACATCGAACTCAGCCATCTGCACCTTGATACAAAAGTCATATGGAAGAATGGCAGATCGTTTATTCCAAAAGAACATAACCCACTGAGGAAAGAAGACACAACCCCAGATGTGACGCAGTAGTAAGAATCGGAGCATAATGGAAGACTGCAAAGAGCGTTGCAAATGGTAGAGGTGAAGAGGAGGTTCGTGGGACTCAGTAAACAAACTACTGAATAGTTAAGTCTGGAAAGCCCATGTGAAGAGCAGAGAGCCCAGATGGTAAAAGGGGTCCAGCATCTTCAAGGCCGAGGTCCTGGCAGAACCAAAGACCAGAGACACAAAGTCCAGTTTGAAGTAAGTGAGAACACGATAGATCCTGGACACAGAGGATGTTCAGTACTCTCCTACATTTGGCACTTAGTTTCTCGATGTGAGGAATGAGAGTCAGCTAATGTACAAAGTTAAGCCCAAAGAACTTTGTCTCAGGGACCAGGAGAAGAAGACCATCACCGGGAGGGAGAGCAGGATTAGTGTGTATGCCTCGTTGGAAGTAAAAGTGCATGCAAACATCTTTAAAGAAAGAACAGGTAAAACCTTTCGCTGTGGTCCACTTCAACAAATAATTGAAGGCAGTTTAAAGCTGCTACTCAATAACTCTCATGTTCGACTACCGACACGAGATGTGGAAGTTGTTCACATAGAGCCCATTTGTAACTAGGAGAAAGCCGTGTAGTGATAGTATTACTTTTGATACTGAAAATTGTAACATTCAAGACAAAGGTCTGAGAGACTTCAAGTTCCTGTGGAAAAGAATGGGAAAGTTTCCAACCCACACGGACTTCGAATCGCCCATGTAGCTTTTTGACTGACTTAGGAAAGCTGTAAGCCCCTTTAATTCCTACTGAATAAAAAAGAGAAACATTTACCCTGAAGTGTTGTATAAAAAAGAATGTAATATGATAAAATGAGGTACAGGTGTAGAAGAAACATATTAATTTATATTTATTTAGTTTTGGGTGAATCCATAGTGGAAGAAGACAGATTAAGTGACCACTGATTCCACCCACCATAGAGTCCCACAAGCAGACACATTGTAATGCTGAACGACACTTAGAACACACAAGAGTACAAATAGCAAGGTACAAAACGACACTTAGTACACACAAAACAAGAGTACAAATACCAAGTTACAAAACGACACTTAGTACACACATAGCAAGAGTACAAATACCAAGTTACAAAACGACACTTAGTACAAACATAGCAAGAGTACAAATACCAAGTTACAAAACGACACTTAGTACAAACATAGCAAGAGTACAAATACCAAGTTACAAAACGACACTTAGTACAAACATAGCAAGAGTACAAATACCAAGTTACAAAACGACACTTAGTACACACATAGCAAGAGTACAAATACAAAGTTACAAAACGACACTTAGTACACACATAGCAAGAGTACAAATACAAAGTTACAAACAGATCCATAAAGTTAGTTCACACAACAGAGTCAAAAGGAAAATAATCTATCTAGAGAAGATCTCTAGTTGTTTTGCTTTATTTATTCCTCATGTAGCTTTGCGTGAATATCTGAAGCAAATAACAAACAATTGTGAAAATAAGAAAAGAAATGAGTTGACATACATTATGTCGCAAATTACATGCCTCGATGTAATCTCGTCTGTTATGTTGAGATCGAATTATGAAGATTCACATTTTCAATATTAACCCCTCGCTTAGAATTTTAAAGAAACAACTATTTCTATAACTCTGATAGAAAGTGTTCTGTTGTTGTCACGTGTTTTTACCTGTGTTACTATACTTGTGATATCGTGAGAAAAAGTTGAAACTTGTTTATAAAAGATAAAAGAACTTAGTATTAAACACCCCTATTGTTGACCCCGGAATGGCCAGGTGGTGAAGGCACTCGGCCCGTAATCCGAGGGTCGCGGGCTGGAATCCTCTTCACACCAAACATGTTCGCCCTTTCAGACATAGGGGAGTTATAAAGTTTCGGCCAATTTCACTATTCGTTATTAAGAGAGTAGCCCAAGAGTTGGCAGTGGGTGGTGGTGACCTGTTTTCCCTCTAGTCTTACACTGCTAAATTAAGATCGGCTACCGCAGACAACCGTCGTGTAGCTTTGCGCGAAATTAAAAAAAAAAAAAAACCCTATTGTTGGAAGAAATGTTTGAGCAAGAGACTTAAAAAGTGACTCATGAAAGTCTGGCGTGTTCGAACATCTCCAAAACGTTCAGTTTACAGTTAAAAATATCCTAATGGTATGGTCACGTAACAAAGTTCAAGTATATGTATGTATTTCAAAGTATTCTGTTGGTAAAGAAAGTTCTTTTTTCTTAACAAACACCGGCAGGAACTTTGTAAGAATCTTCAGATTCCTTTCAACAGATGGCAGGCAGTGTGTTTACGACAAGTTTATCTTTCTAACAGCAGCAGACAATGTTTACTATAAGTTTATCCTTCCAACAAACAGCAAGCAGTGTTTACCATAAGTTTATAAAAATAATTTCATATTTAAGAAAGGCAGCTGGTGAACAACACCCACCACCAAGTTTTAAGTTACCCTAGTCTAACTGAATAGTATAATTTGCTCATCATTCAATTCAAACTGACTCCCCCCGTGGAACAATAAAACGTCCTCTGGTTTACGACGTTAAAATCATGGGGTCGATTCCCCCTCTGTGTACTCAGCGGATAGTCCAATGTAACTTTGCTATGAGAAATATACACCAATTTACAGTCCGATTGCACCAACTGGTAGACAAAGTCCAAGCCCTAACAAGGGGAGATGTTTGTTTCATAGCAAAGCCACATTGAGCTGTTTTCTGTGTCCACCAATGAGAATCGAATTCCGGATTTTAGTGTTGCAAGTCCACATGCCTACCGTTTTCCCACTGAGGATATGTTTCCTTCTACAGCAAAATATTTAATGTTAGTGGTCGTAGAAAAAGGGTATATTATTGTTTTGAAAATAACATCAAATTAAAATAAAAATCGAACAAGTGATTGAATTCGCTCACTTATCCAGTGTCTCAAGTCCGATTAGTACCAAGAGTGTTGAGTACAAGCACATTTATAGTGCAAAAGAAACTTCCAGTGACTACTCAACAAGTAAAACGTGTATGTGTAAACAAGACGTGTGACTAGAAGCTTCGACATTCAGTATAAGATTTGGCGTCGTCCATCAGCTTCAATGTTGGGGTCGTCAGCCGAAAGATTCTAGGTGTCTGGAAAACCTTTGTTGGACCGCTTACTGCTTCGCATTAAACAAGTAGGGTAAAAATAAAAATAAATATCTCTTAAAGATAATTAAGTTATGAATTCATTCCTACGTTAAAAATAAATCCATCAATATCGGACAAAACTTGTCTATGATTTATCGAACTTTCACCTTAAAACTACTGCATGAAAACTTGTTTATAAATATTTTAGTTTGAATGAAAATCAAGCAAAAGATAGCGATTTACATGCTTAAAGTTTAAATCACTTTAAAAAAAAAAAAAGAAACTCCGCGGTAAGTCTAAATGTTTATAATGTTAAAAATTGGGTTTGGATTCCCGTCATGGACAAAGTATAGATAGCCTGTTATGTTTCTTTATGTTTTGACCACAAAATAAAAAAGCTAAATAATAAAATATATGAGATCATATAAACCAGTCCCTCGCTAGTAGAGAGGTAAATCTACGGATTTACAACGCTAAAATCAGGGGTTCGATTATCCTCGGTGGGCTCAGCAGATAGCTCAATATGGCTTTGCTATAAGAAAAAAAACACACATACATAAAAGCAGAGTTTCCGATTTCAATGACGTGTGTTGTTAAAAATTATGTAATTACGAACAGTGGATATCTGTTATAGATCTCGATTAGGGGTAAATTAAAAATGATTATCTTAACCCAGTTTCACACCCAACCCACAGAGGTTTATGATACTTTTCGTGAATTAATATCATATAAAAATAAGCTATCCAAATTGAGCAAAATAATATAAACAAATCCATCTTACCTCAAATCTGATGGGCATGGATTCGAATCCGTGTCACCCATTATGTTCTCCTTTCAGCCTTGAGGGCATTGTAACGCGACGGTCAATCTCACTGTTTGTTGGTAAAAGTATAGTTCCAAGAGGTGGCGGTGGATAGTGATAATTAGCTGCCTTCTCTCTAGTCTTACACTGCTAAATTAGGGATGGCTAGTGCAAACAGTCTCGTGTAGCTTTGAGCAAAATTCATAAACAAACCCAGCTTAACGACTAGCTAGGGCATTTATAATGTATTTTACTTAAACTTAATTGGATGGAAAACGTAGTCTAATATAAAGTGAACATTGAATCAGAGCAATAGAGCAAGTATTCAACAGCATATTTTAAATATTAGTATGATAGGCAAGACCACGTGTTCACGTAATTATCGTTACCTTAAACAAGAAACCTCTTGGAGACCCGATAAAACGAATTCCAAGTAAAGTAGATCTCCAATATTTATTAAAATTAAAAGTTCAAACACTCATATATCTGACGGTTTCAGATCAAATGGTTTACATAGAAATATTACGGTCAATAAAGGCTTTAATACTATTCCAATTGACCCGGCATGGCCTAGTGTGTTAAGACGTTCGACTCGTAATTCGAGGGTCACGAATTCGAATCCCGGTAGCACCAGACATGCTCGCCATTTCAGTCGTGGGGGCGTTATAATGTAACCATCAATCCCCTTATTAGTTGTTAAAAGAGTAGCCCAAGAGTCGGCGGTGGGTGGTGTTGACTAGCTGCCTTCCCTCTCGTCTTACACTGCTAAATTAGGGACGGCTAGCACAGATAGCCCTCGAGTAGCTTTGTGCGAAATTCCAAAAAAAAAAAAGTGTTTATTTGTTTTGAATTTCGCGCAAAACTACTCGAGAGCTACCTGCGCTAGCCGTACCTAATTTTGAAGTGTAAAACTAGAGGGAAGGCAGCTAGTCATCAGCACCCACCGCTAACTCTTGGGCTACTCTTCTACCAACGAGTAGTGGCATTGACCGTCACATTATAACGGCTGAAAGGGCGAGCATGTTTGGTATGACGGGGATTAGAACCCACGATTTTAAAATTACGAGTCGAGTGCCTTAACCACGTGGCCATGGCGGTCCCTTTAAACACGTGAGTTGTCTTTGAAGAAGAAACGTGAAGAGCATTTCCCAAGGAATCCTACTTCATCTCTGAGAGCTAATAAAAAAAAAAAATCTATATATTTGGAATTAGAAATATTTTGAAGTTCTGAAAACCGAAAGTACTTAGATTTATATTAACCATAAAGTTAAATACAAAATTAACCATTTCTTATTTTTATCACTCATTTCGGCTACGACATCCATCCATGCTCTACTAACCTCTTTTAGACTAGCTAACATTAAATAGAGTTTATATTAAGAAACACAGGTCAAAATATTAAAATTGAAGCCCTGTATGCAACACTTCCGCGTGCAATTAACGTGAATAACGTGATATTTACGCAGATTCGTCTTGTAGCCGTAACTTACTTTTTTCTTTACTAACAATTCAATGGACTGAAGTCACGAAGCATAATTTGCTGAAATAAGAAAAACGTTCTGTCAACATTTTTTAACGATTTCGAGGGACAGTTTTCCTTGTCTCGCTTTTACGCACTACATATTAAAATGTTATTCTTTGTGAACATGTCATATTGTTATATTGTAACCTGTTTGTTTCCTTGTGGCACTTTTGTTACATGCTTTTAATAATTATATTAGGTTTAAGAACTTTATTGAAGTACAACGAAACGACGTTTCGTCTTCTGTACTGAATCCTTCTTCAGTGCACCCTGAAATAATTATATATATGTGTGTGTGTGTGTAAGTGTCTATATATTAACACATATATATTGTAATTGTAAGTTATTACTTTGAACAATAGGATCGACCACATATACGAAAAGCCTGTTTAAATTAAATGACGTGATTGTATTGGATAGTTTTTAAATTGGCACATTTTTAGAAATTCATGGCCCCTCTCCTCCCAAGTTGTTGTTTTTTGGATTTCGCACAAAGCTACTCGAGGGCTATCTGTGCTCGCCGTCCCTAATTTAGCAGTGTAAGACCAGAGAGAAGGCAGCTAGTCATCACCACCCACCGCCAACTCTTGGGCTACTCTTTTACCAACGAATAGTGGGATTGACCGTCACTTATAACGCCCCCACGGCTGAAAGGGCGAGCATGTTTGGCGCGACGGGGATGCGAACCCGCGACCCTCAGATTACGAGTCGTACGCCTTAAGATGCTTGGCCGTGCCGGGCCTGTCCTTCCAAGTACCTTAACGATAAATCTGATGGGTAAATGTTGGGTTTTTATACTCACGGTTGGTGAATCACAGATAGTGTACTGTCCAGCAGTGTGCTAAATAACAAAAAAAAAAAAAAAACCACCTTAACCCACCTGGCCGTGCTGGGCCTTATGAATGACAAACTTGCCCAAAATTACAGCAATGACTCAAAATGATGAACATGTTAACGTGGTAGCAAAGAATCCAAGTTATGTTAAAGATGATATCGCCCAACATGGAATCCAAGTTATGTATATAACATGACAGCAAATAATTTAAATGATATAAATGATGAACCAGACCGAATTAACAAGTAGGTTCAACATCACGATCTTAGGAAAATGACAACCGACACCACCATAGTCACAACAATGATAATCTGACCACTTTTTACTTATCTCACGTCTACCCATAATTATATGTTTGTACAATACATTGTTGTCTTTGTAAGTTCTACCTTTATCGACTTCAGAAGTGGTATTTTAAATGTAATTAGTCTGATATTTCTCTGTCTCTCTATATACCTGCTCCTCTCTAGTACAGCGATAAGTCTACGGATTTAAAACGCTAAAATTAGGGGCTCGATTCTCCTGGGTGGGCTCAGCAGATAGCCCGATATGGCTTTGTTAAAAGAAAACACACAAACACCCTCTGTACCAAAAAATAAAAATAGAAACTTCACTGCTTGAAGAACACGAATGACAAACCCGTTCGAGAAAATATTTTCATGTGAAGATTTCTAACAGATATGTCGCTGAAAACTTACGACGTATGAACGTATGTCTCACCTCAAACGAGTGGCGTTGCAAGCTTTGCCTTCTTTAACGCAGCTATGACCTAATTCATCAGTTTGTCACCTATTGTTTTGCACATTACTATAAAAAAAACATACAAATCTTGAACTACCGGAAAAAATAACAAACAGCTCTGCTTCCCGCCGATTTGTTGTATGCTTTTGCAAAAGAACGTACATTTAAATTATGGACTAACAAAAACAAAAGTTAGTTATATCAGTCGTTCCATTTGTATCACTTCCTAACATTACTAAAGCATGGTTTACTTTTTTATTGCTCTTTGTTTGTTTGTTTGTTTTTGAATTTCGCGCAAACCTACACGAGGGCTATCTGCGCTGGCCGTCCCTAATTTTGCAGTGTAAGACTAGAGGGAAGGCAGCTAGTCATCACCACTCACCGCCAACTCTTGAGCTACTCTTTTACTAACGAATAATGGAATTGCCCATAACGTAATAACGTCCCCAATGGCTGAAAGATCGTGTATGTTTAGTGCGACGGGGATTTGAACTCGCGATTAGTCTTCAAAAGGAGACTAAACTAAACTAAACTAAACTAAACTAAACTAAACTAACGTGGCAGGGGTTCAGTTTAGAGAGAGAGAAATCAGAAGAGTTCTCTCCCCAACTGGGGTGTTCAGGAACTTTGTAGTTCCTCTTCGTCCCCTTACATGAGATATGTTTTAAAATATCCGTGGGATTATTACTTTATTTTTAACATTTCAAAAAAATGGAGTGGTGTATTTGTGAGTGAGAGGAAGGACGGGAGAACTGGACGAAAGCAGCGAAAGTGAAGTGAGCCAGACCTTGGCTCGAGGACGGAGTACACTGGCGGCTGGCGAATTGATTTTTGAAATTTACTGTTATTGATTAGATACCTTTGACTGGGTAAACGGCCCTTTTCAGAAAAAAGGAGACTAAATAACTTTTTAATCTTTTATAAGCCTTCTTAGTCTCGTCACAATTATTGTTGATGTTTAGTTACACAAGAGGTTATCTGCGCTTTTTTACACTGCGTAGTATCGAATCCCGTAAAGTAGTCTGTAAAGTTACCACTGGCACATCGGGAGGACTTTATTGTAACAATCTCATTATTTTTATATTTAAAGTTCATAATATTCGCCGAAACATTATGGAATGAAAAAAGTCAGGGAAAGTCTTTTAACTCAATTAGATTGAGTTATAGAAAACAGTTTTTAAAATACAAACTGGAAGTCTAATAACCTAATGTAAGTGGAAGTCAGGTTGAAATTGATGTCATTTAAATCATACCAATGAGCCTGTTCGTATTGTAAATGGCGCCTTTTACTAAACTAATCCACTGAGAGCCTTGTTCTTATTGTAAATGGTGCCGTTTACTAAACTAATCCATTGACCCTAACCCATCAATGGCCACAACTATTTTTGAGCATTTGATTTTACTTTGTGAGAGTGTGTTTATTTTTAGAAACGTCAAATAAACATAAACATCCATATGATTGAAAAAGAATGTCTCTTGATTTGTAGGAATCCTCTAAAGCTGAGAACATTAAACGGGAAAGTTGAACACAAATATCAGGAAAATCTAACAGAAACAATATCAACATAATCTGATTTTTTAAAAAATAAATCACTCATAAGTTTCAAATTTATATTGGTTAAACTTATGTCCTAAAATTAGGACGTTGGTTCTTATTATTTTAATTCATGGCAGTGCTCTTTATAAAACAGTTGCACAAAATTATGCAAATGAAACGAAATTTGAACTAATTTAATGTTGGTCTGTTTATTTGTTTTTGAATTTTCGCGCAAAGCTACACGAGGCCAACTGCGTTAGCCGTCCCTAATTTAGCAGCGTGAAACAAGAGGGAAGGACTAGTCATCACCACCAACCGCCAACTCTTAGGCTACGTTTTTACCGACGAATAGTGCGATTGACCGTCACATTATTACGCCCCCACGACTGTAAGGGAGGACAAGTTTGATATGACGGGGATTCAGTCCCGCGACCCTCTTATGTCATGTTGATATATTCTTATCCTATATTAATTCAACCTGTGACTTTGTGCATTTTTATAGATAACTCTTCCAAAAGTTCTGGACTAAGTTGGTCCAAACTTAAAATATGGACTCGAAATAGTCCAAGGAAATATTTTAAGCATATAGCACACCCTCCTTACAGAATATATGCTATAACGGACTAAAATGCACCTGGACATGCACAAAGGTATGATGAGGGGGGGGGGGCTAAGAGTGTGTTTTCGTGGTCGCTAAACCTGAATCTGTAATGGAATTTTACATTCTTGGACCCCCTCGGCATCCCGGGGGTGCCATATTTTGTATCTGTGTTCATATCCTTCACAAGTCAGCGCAACCGACCTTGGCAAGTGCTTAGATACCCCGAGCAGGAGTCTTAACGATGTTTCCGTTTCGTTTCGGATCCCCCTTTTGCAACTGAAAGTAAAACAGAAGACCTTGTGGCCTCTGTGAATCAAAAACGAAGGGCAGTTAAACTCCGCAGCAGAGCGTGAATATTTTATGCTAGGTGAAAACAATGCCCTCCAAATAAAAGTACTAAACTGAATACATGGTAGTGCTCTTATTAGAAATTGCGTCCTTTAAACAAAATTACTGAAGTAAATAAATGAATGTTATCAAAAAACAACAACTGCGTGTTTTTTTTAGCTTATACAATAAAAACATTTTTATTTGAGACTGGTCTACAGTTTTTCACACACTCAACATGTTTCGGCGTCCCTAAAACACGCCAATTTCAGGAGTTTCGTTCCCGCAAAAGCGTGTTACACACACTGATAAACTGCATGTGAGCTATAAGTAGCCCAAGATATGACGATGGGTGCTGTTGTTTCTCTAACCCAGAGTTTCTCAAACTGTAGTACCCGTACCACTGGTGTTACGTGGACCTAATGTCGGTGGTATTCGACACAATTAATGCATAAAAATATCACAAAACTTGTAATAATCCCTATCTGAGCTCTCCACTACGTATAAGTAATACCATTCTCACTTACAGATTCACCCTTCACCTACATAGGCTGACCAGTATTTTCTTCCTTCAAACTGACAAAAATGGTACCACATATTCGTAAATCGTGCCAGATAAAAAGCCAAAAAGACACACCCTACGCATTAATAGATAAAAATTAAAATATGAATATTTGTTACTGGGTTTTTGTCTTTCTTTTTTCTAATTAGGCCCAGGTTTGTAATTTTAAAAAAATTAAACAAAAAGCGGGATGCGAATTTGAAACGTTTCACGACTACTACTCTAGTCTAACAGCTCAGAGTTGAAGACGGCTGTCCTAGATTAATGGACCTCATATACCTACCTTTGCGTGAAAATTCTACAACAAAAACTAGCCTAATCGTTACGTAATGTTGCAGGATAAAATTGCGTGTATAATTTAACACGTACAACACATTTAACACTATCTCCAAACAGCCTCTCAAATTACATATAATATTTTAAATATTACAGACAGTTTACTGTTAAACATACAATAAATTATGTTATTACTGTTAATTATTGAACAAGTACCACGTGGTAAACAGTTTTGCTATTGTGAGCAAATAATCATTTTCAGGATTAATTAAAAATAACGTAGGTAGGCCTAGACTCTGTGATAAAGCTCATACAATATTCAGTATTTTGGTTTGTGAAAAACGCACTGCCTTTAGCTCTTAATATCTTATATATGGCTTTAAAACAAAACAAAATAATGGAATTTATGCCATTAATGTTGACAGCTTAATAGCTTATTGTTTGTTTGTTGTTAAGCGCAAAGCTAAACATACAATCGGCTATCTCTTCTGTGCCTATTACTGGTATCGAAACTTAACCACGTGGGAGGGGGCAACTTAATAGTCAAACCACAGGAAAAAAAATAGTTTTAATTATGTTGTTGTTGTTTTTAAAACCTGATTTTTAAACTTAAAAAAACTCCTTTATACAAATTGACTAATAAACTAAATAAATATGATCACATATTGAGAGAAAGGGATAAAGGTATTTCTTATTCACACGACCCGGCATAGACAGGTGGGTTAGGGCGTGCAACTCGTAATCTGAGGGTCACGGGTTTGCATCTCCGTCGCACCAAACATGCTCGCCATTTCAGCCGGGGGAGGCGTTATAATGTGACGGTTAATCCCACTATTCGTTGATAAAAGAGTAGCCCAAGAGTTGGCAGTGGGTGGTGATGGCTAGCTGCCTTCTCTCTAGTCTTACACAGCAAAATTAGGGACGGCTAGTGCTGATAGCTCTCGAGTAGCTGTGCGCGAAATTCAAAAACAAACAAAACAAAACTTATCCAAGTGCACTGTTTAACCGATTGGTATCTGCTCGACTGTGTAAGCTTGGCTTCCATCTAGATTTAAAACTTAACTGCGCAATGAAAATTAAATTATGTGATAAATAAATAAAAAATAAAAATAAGCCTGTGGGCGACTTGAACTTCAAGTTTTGTTTGACCAGAACATTTTCAGCGACACAAAAACAGAAGTTTCAAATTTCTGTTTCATCAATCTAATCACATTTGTTTGAAATATCGTTAAAAACAAAAGAAACGTCAAGGTATCCGACGTTTCTTCGTTCTTGTTTTTCGCTACGCATTCTGAGAAAAAGTTAATCAACGTTTGTCATTGCCCCGTTTCTTTCGATTCTGCAAAAACAGATATCTTATATGAGTGTAGTTGTATCATATGCTCATTTTTACACTGTTGTGTATAGAACATAAAGTAGTGTACTTTATTTTTAGTTTTAAAATATGAAAAGCTCGCAACATGTATATTACTTGACGTACAACTATCCACTACAGGGATTGCACTCTAAGCAAAAAAGAGCCATTTGAAACATAAACATGCCTGTACCTGAATCCTTAACCCTTCTATTACGGCTGCATGTATATTCATATTTTAGTCATGTTTCTAATTTTATAATGAGGTTATAAACCCTTACACTATGTCACCTTATACAAACACCAAAGATGAAACTACTTCCCTTTACACGTGAACACCTACCGTCAGTTTTGTTCACCTCGAGAACAAATTTAGCAGCACCGCTTGCCTTCTAACTGATGATGTCACAATCCCCTCAGCCCAGAAAGCTCCAATCCTTCGTAATGTAGCCTTCGTGTGTTCTCCTTAGCTTTAATTATTTCTAAAAGGACTACTTCCCCAGTCCTTAACCCATTAAATATGAGTTTATTTCCCATTTTGAAAGTAATATCATGATTCGATTGACCATCGGTCAATGCTTTGTATTTTTTGGAGCTTCTTATGTTGTGTGGACATGTGGATGCGGACTGGAATGGCTCAGGCCCATACGGAGATTCCTGGAGAAACGAAAGAGTAAGTCCGTATTTTATATACACGCACGTATATTGATACTGACGCGTTGAGAATTCGTCATCAAAAATAAGCCACGTCTGTGTGTGATATCGAAACATTAAATGGAAACATTAATGAATACATTTTCGTAAGACACACTGGTGAGAAATCCTCAACGTATCAAACCGCTTACACCAGAAAACTAACTATTACGATATTCGGATTGAATTTGATGAAAAAAGCGGGTTTTCTCCTTTTGTTTTTTGCAATAATTTTAACCATAATTATAATTATAGATATTCAACAAGTTTAGCAGTTTTATGGTTAACGGTGAAAAATTATCTTCATAGATGCGATTATGACCAAAAAAGAAATCTAAAAAAATATTTCAAACACTATAAACAACAAGATTTAATGAAACTAATATTAAATAAATAAAATAAGAGAAATATATTTTATGAAACCCATGTTTCAGGGCTACTTCGTTTAATGTACTAGGTACTGTAAAAAAAAATATCAAGTGTAATTTTTTAACTGATACATGAAAAGTTAGAGCAAAAAGGAAGCGTTAAGATTTAATAATCTGATCCTGAAGTGTAACCTGCTAAACACATAACACACACACGAGTGTTTACCACATTCAAAAACAGTTATGATATAAAACTTTCTATTACGTTCAATGAATTATCCCGTCGCGCCAAACATGCTCGCCCTTTCAGCCGTGGGGGCGTTATAATGTGACGGTCAATCCCACTATTTGTTGGTAAAAGAGTAGCCCAAGAGTTGGCGGTGGGTGGTGATGACTAGCTGCCTTCCCTCTAGTCTTAAACTGCTAAATTAGGGACGGCTAGCACAGATAGCCCTCGAGTAGCTTTGTGCGAAATTCAAAAACAACAATTAATCAATCAATTAACTTTATGTTTTTGCCAACCAAAAGTCCCCCGCTGGAACAGCTGTAATTCTTCGGATTTACAACGGTGGACTTAGCAGATTGCCCGATGTGGCTTTGCTATAAGAAAACACACACACACGCTAACCAAAAAAAAATAAAATAATAATGTTTATACGGATGCTAGAATCAATAGGTATTAAAATACGTTTACAGTTGGTGTATACATGGTATTCAACAGAGAAATAAACTGCCAAACACGGATAACATATCGCTGTACGTGATTATGAAACATAGTGGTATAAAGAACACAAAACATTTCACCGCGAGTAAGTTATTCTGATAAATTTAGGCTTTACTTTATTACGAGTATTGTTTGTTTTGAATTTCGCATAAAGCTACACGAGGGCTATCTGCGTTAGCCGTCCCTAATTTAGCAGTGTAAGACTAGAAGGATGGCAGCTAGACATCACCACCCACCGCCAACTCTTAGGTTACTCTTTTACTAACGAATAGTAGGATTGACTGTCACATTATCAAGCCCCCACGGCTGATAGTGCGAGCATGTATAGTGTGCCGAGGATTCGAATCCACGACCCTCACATTACGAGTCGAGTGCCTTTGCCACGTGGCCATATTACGAGTATAAAATGCATTTCAGCAAAGAACTAACACACACACACTTCTAAACACTCAAACTATTTTTGGATTTTAAAAAAATACTTTTTCTGTCGTGAAGAATCTCATTTGCCAACAACAAAATGTGTTTCGTCATTTCAGAAATGATTCCGTTATCAACAACTTATTTATTTCAAATTTCACCATAGACTTAAAGTGTGGATAAAAATAACGATAACTTAATTACAAGAATATGCAAAGCTATTAATGAACAATGTATAAGATATTACATTCGCAAGGTATACAATAAATACAATTGTTGATTTCGAGTCCTATAGAATATTTTGATTTGGAATGTTCGAGCGCGTACTTGTGTTTAAAACCCTTAACCTCCCCATGGTCTTGTGTTGTATTTTTCTGGAGTTCTTTTCGTTTTTTTGTTTTTTTTGTACATAAAGCTATACAACTGGCAATTTATGTTCTGTTTTTTATTTGTTTGTTTGTTTGTTTTTGAATTTCGCACAAAGCTACTCGAGGGCTATCTGTGCTAGCTGTCCCTAATTTAGCAGTGTAAGACTAGAGGAAAGGCAGCTAGTCATCAACACCCACCGCCAACTCTTGGGCTACTCTTTTACCAACAAATAGTGGGATTGACCGTCACAATATAACGCCCCTACGGCTGAAAGGGCGAGCATGTTTGGCGCGACAGGGATGCGAACCCGCGACCCTCAGCTTACGAGTCGCACGCCTTAACACGCTTGGCCATGCCGGGTCCAATTTATCTTCTGCCACGGAGAATCGAATTCTGGTCTTAATGTTGTAAGTCTCTACTTTTATCGCTGACCCATGAGAGGAGGAGTGTCGGACGTGAAAAGAAACTGTACACTTTTCGACGTACAATAAAAAAAATGTTCGAAAAATTCCTATTGGAATATTTGGAAATAACAACAAAATATGTTAAACGTGTTAAAAAAAGCGGTGTTAATCGGCATTCAACTGGTTCGATTCTTATGTCATATTCCCTCTATGTTACAAATTTGAAATGATGTAGTAAGTGAATTACTTCAGTTATAAATTACTTTAAATCAAAAACTTGGTAATGTTTTGTTTCTTTTGGAATTTTAGAGTGACTCACCGTAAGATTCATTCTACGGGTATCTGCAGTCATACCGCTATACCACCGGCATGAGCAGGTGGTTAAGTGGTAATCCGAGGGTTTCGGGTTTGAATCTCCATCAGACCAAACATACTCGCCCTCTCAGCCGTGGGGGCATTATAATGTGATTATACATAATACCACTGTTCGTTGGTAAAAGAGTAGCCCAAGAGGTGGCGGTGGGTGGTGATGACTAGCTGCCTTCCCTCAAGTCTTACACTGGTAAATTAGGGACGACTAGCACAGATAACCCTCGTGTAGCTTTGCGCGAAATTCAAAACAAACAAACAAGTCCCTCACCCCACCCGTGGCTCAGTGATAAGTCTGAGGGCTTATAACGTTAAAAATGTTTTCTATACCTCTGGTTGGTACACCACAGATAGTTCATTGTGTAACTTGGCGCTCAACAACAAGAACAAAAATTTGTGTTTAATGGCAAATATTACTGATAAGTTTGTTTTGAATTTCGCGCAAAGCTACACGAGGGCTATCTGCGTTACCCGTCCATAATTTAACAGTGTAAGACTAGAGGGAAGGCCACTAGTCATGACTTCCCACCGCCAGCTTATGGGCTACTCTTTTACCAACGAACAGTGGGGATTGACCGTCACATTATAACGTCCACACGGCTGATAGGACGAGCATGTTTGGTGTGACAGGGATTCGAACCCGCGACCCTCGATTACGAGTCGAAGGCAAATACAATAGAAAAACGACTGTTTATATTTTCAAAGCTTAAACATATCGAGTGAATGGATCCGTTGATCAGAAAGCTCGTAAACTATTTGATATAAACCAAACATGTTTAAATACTTATACATTCCCGTGTCAAAACATTCGATTTTCAGTGTTATTGTAATACGAAACGCTGCACGCTCGGTTAAAAATATGTTACGTAATTGTTTCGAAACGATGCGCTCGATTAAATTGTGCACATGTCATGAACCCGCAAAACGATTAAAATTCGTCAAGGTTAGTAACCATAGTTACACCCACAGATATTCCCGAAATCATCGTACCTTCTTTATATTCTAAGAGGATGACACATATACCATAAGATTCCTCAGTTAATTTAGGTTTCATTAAAACAGAGTTGTTCTAGCATTCATTTTGTCTTATCCTTTCCCTTTCCAGAAGTTTTTGTTGTGGTTTTTGTTAGAGAAACTAACATGTAGTTTCACAGATCTTTGTTATTATCGTTCTTTCGTTTTCTTGTTTTCGTGTAAGAAAATAATACAAGCTAATTTTACACTCGGCTGCTTGTCGCCATTCTGCTTTATTATTTTACTTTTAAAGCCGACATAAGCCACTCTCGTGCCCGCGGTTATCTTAAGAGTATACATGCGCCAAAAATACCACATACTTTTGTCGTCGAATCACTTCTTTATTTCATGTTGCTACCTAAAACAAAGTAAAAATAAAAATGCATCGAAAACTCAGCACGTGAAGCTCCTGTTCTTTTAATTCGTATACAAGATTTTAATTTCATTACTTTTATGTACTAGTTTTAAAAATACCTAAAATAATTTTACTGACAGTTGTTAAGTTTCAAAGAACTATTTCTTCAGTGATTTGGTCCACTCCTGTTTCGGATGGAGACAGCCCAAAGTAAACCACAGTAACCAGTATCCTGAAATTTATAATTGTTTTAAACTTAATCAGTCATAAGACACGTGAGTAAAATGTCCAAGTCAGAGACCTCCAAGTTTCAAGCCCAGCCATTCTTAATTTAGAACAATTGACCAGAAGAGGTTGGCACCCAATCAACAAATTCTCCTGTCTTTCTCGGTTATTTTTAATGGACTATTATTTATTAGGCCCATCAGAACTTCGTTAGCAGCCTATTCGATCATTATACAGAATGCTATTTAAAACTAACAATTTGATTTTTTTTCTTTCGTGAAAGACTTACATCTCGCCCAACAACCTCCATCGCTGTCTATTAACACGTAGTTTCGCGTGACCATTAAAGTCATACATATACTCCGGACGGACAGAATTTTCATTAATTAATAAGTAACCATTAGCAGCAGTTTTATTAATATGTAGCCATCAGCAGCAGTTTTATTAATATGTAGCCATTAGTAGCAGTTTTATTAATATGTAGCCATTAGTAGCAGTTTTATTAATATGTAACCAATAGCAGCAGTTTTATTAATATGTAACCAATAGCAGCAGTTTTATTAATATGTAGCCATTAGTAGCAGTTTTATTAATATGTAGCCATTAGTAGCAGTTTTATTAATATGTAACCAATAGCAGCAGTTTTATTAATATGTAGCCATTAGCAGCAGTTTTATTAATATGTAGCCATTAGTAGCAGTTTTATTAATACGTAACCATTAGCAGCAGTTTTATTAATATGTGACCGTTAGCAGCAGTTTTATTAATATGTAGCCATTAGTAGCAGTTTTATTAATATGTGACCGTTGGCAGCAGTTTTATTAATATGTAACCATTAGCAGCAGTTTTATTAATATGTAACCATTAGCAGCAGTTTTATTAATATGTAACCATTAGCAGCAGTTTTATTAATGTGGAGCCATTAGCAGCAGTTTTATTAATATGTAGCCATTAGCAGCAGCTTTATTAATATGTAGCCATTAGCAGCAGCTTTATTAATATGTAACCATTAGCAGCAGTTTTATTAATATGTAGCCATTAGCAGCAGTTTTATTAATATGTAGCCATTAGTAGCAATTTTATTAATATGTGACCGTTAGCAGCAGTTTTATTAATATGTAGCCATTAGTAGCAGTTTTATTAATATGTGACCGTTGGCAGCAGTTTTATTAATATGTAGCCATTAGTAGCAGTTTTATTAATATGTAACCATTAGCAGCAGTTTTATTAATATGTGACCGTTGGCAGCAGTTTTATTAATATGTAACCATTAGCAGCAGTTTTATTAATATGTAACCATTAGCAGCAGTTTTATTAATATGTAACCATTAGCAGCAGTTTTATTAATGTGTAGCCATTAGCAGCAGTTTTATTAATATATAGCCATTAGCAGCAGCTTTATTAATATGTAGCCATTAGCAGCAGCTTTATTAATATGTAACCATTAGCAGCAGCTTTATTAATATGTAGCCATTAGCAGCAGTTTATTAATATGTAGCCATTAGTAGCAGTTTATTAATATGTACCATTAGTAGCAGTTTATTAATATGTAACCATTAGCAGCAGTTTTTATTAATATGTAGCCATTAGCAGCAGTTTATTAATATGTAGCCATTAGTAGCAGTTTATTAATATGTAGCCATTAATAGCAGTTTTATTAATATGTAGCCATTAGTAGCAGTTTTATTAATATGTAGCCATTAGTAGCAGTTTTATTAATACGTAACCATTAGCAGCAGTTTTATTAATATGTAGCCATTAGTAGCAGTTTTATTAATATGTAGCCATTAGTAGCAGTTTTATTAATATGTAGCCATTAATAGCAGTTTTATTAATATGTAGCCATTAGTAGCAGTTTTATTAATACGTAACCATTAGCAGCAGTTTTATTAATATGTAGCCATTAGTAGCAGTTTTATTAATATGTAGCCATTAGTAGCAGTTTTATTAATATGTAGCCATTAGTAGCAGTTTTATTAATACGTAACCATTAGCAGCAGTTTTATTAATACGTAACCATAAGCAGCAGTTTTATTAA